>NC_142949.1:35726597-35735160 GCF_046866305.1 Octopus bimaculoides | reverse complement strand
ATATATAATATATATATATAAATAAATATATATATTTATATATATATAAATAAATAAATATATATATTTATATATATATAAATAAATAAATATATATATTTATATATATATAAATAAATAAATATATATATTTATATATATAAATAAATAAATATATATATTTATATATATATAAATAAATAAATATATATATTTATATATATATATAAATAAATAAATATATATATTTATATATATATATAAATAAATAAATATATATATTTATATATATATATATATATAAATAAATAAATATATATATTTATATATATATATATAAATAAATAAATATATATATTTATATATATATATATTTAAGTATATATATAAATAAATAAATATATATAAATATTTAAATAAATAAATAAAAATAAATAAATATATATATATAAAATAAATATATATTTGAATATATATATATATATTTATATGTATTTAAATAAATATATGTGTTCAACTGAAATATTAAAATTTCTCAAAGTGGTGCCGTAGCATGGCTGCAGTCTAATGAGTGAGATGTTTAGTTGGACTTACATTATTGAAAGGGTGTATGCGTGTGTATTTGGTGAAGAATAGTGTTATTGACTTCAGACAGACCAAACCTCACTATATTTATGATGGCAAAAATGGCAAGGGATTATCTTTGCAGCTTGGGTGAGACAAACACCACACAAGGTAGTTTATCAAAAAAAAAAAAATTTTTAAGTTATTTTATCAACCCTGAAAAGATGAAAGGCAAAGTCAGCTTCAGTGAAATTTGAACTTGGAACCTAAGGAGTCAGAACATTTTGTCCGATGTGCTAATGACTCTTCTGTCTTTGTAATAATTGTTTCAAATTTTGGTACATGGCCAGCAAGTTTGGGGAATAGCCTGTTTAATTGACCTCATTAGTTAATTGCTACTTCATTTTATCAACCTCGAAAGGATGAAGGACAAAGTTGATCTTGGTGGGGTTTGAACTATGAATGTAAAGCATCAAAACAAAATATTGCAAAGTGCTTTTTTTCTAATGCTTTAATTATTCTACCAGCTCACCAATAATAATCCTTTCTACTGGAGGCGCAAAGCCTGAAATTTGAGGGGAAGGGACTAGTTGATTACATCAACCCCAGTATTTCACTGGTACTTTATTTATCAACCTCGAAAGGATAAAAGGCAAAGTCGAGCTTGGCAGAATTTGAACTTAGAACGTAGTGACAGACAAAAGTATTTTGCCCAGCGTGCTAACAACTCTGCCAGCTCACTGCCTTGAATAATAATAATAATAACAATAATCCTTTCTACTAAAGGCACAAGGCCTGAAATTTGTGGGGAGGGGACTAGTCAATTATATCAACCCCTGTGTGTAACTGGTATTTAATTTATCGACCCTGAAAGGATGAAAGCAAAGTCAACCTCAGTGGAATTTGAACTCAGAATGTAGCAATGGGCGAAATACCATTAAGCGTTTTGTCCAGCGTGCTAACGATTCTGCCACCTTGACACCTTAAATAATAATAATAATAATAATAATGATTCTAATTTTGGCACATGGCCTGTAATTTTGAGCAGGTGGGCAAGCTGATTACATCAACCCCAGTGTTGACCTGGTATTTAATGTACCAACTCCAAAAGGATGGCAGGCAAAGTTGACCTCGGTGGAATTTGAACTCAAAACATGGAGAACCAGGAGAAATGCTGCTAAGCATTTTGTCCTGCATGCTATAACAGTTCTGCCAGTTCAATGCCCTTACCAATAATAGCTATGATGGATTCAAATTCTAGGCTAGCAGTTTTTTGATGGGAGGGGACTATTCGATTACATCGGCCCCTAGGTTCCAGCATGAAATATCAACAAGGATCTTTATCTATCCCTAGGGTAAATAAACTTTTAAAAAGGCCCTTTCTGTCTGGTGCACGTGTACACACATACATACACAAACCCCTGAATTTAGTATGAGATTACAAAACTAGGAGAAGATGCCAAAAAACAATATGATGTCAATAAGTTATGGTTTTATGAGTTATTTTATTTTTACTATATATATAAAATAAATAAACAATTCTATCATGGAAGAGTTACTTTAACCATTTAAGAATACACAAAAAGTTGTTATGGTTACATCCCTTTTTATTTCTTAATAATACTGTATTCTTGGAAGTGTGACGAAATTCCATCACACTTCTAAGACCTCTATGACCTGGTTTCCAACCGAGGCAGCTTCCGTTGCATAACAACTTGTTTTTCCTTTTTTTTTTCATACTTTGTGCGATGTTAAATGGCTAAAACGAATCTTCTATGATATAATTGTTTTCTTTTTTTTTTCTTCAGTTTTAATTCATGGCTTTAAATCAAGCCACGAAATGAATATATTGTTTGAAATATTGAAATTAATAAATAAATAAAGGTGAAAAAAAAAAGGAAAAAAGAAAATAAAAGTTTCAACAATAACATCAACAACAATTATATTAATTGCACCTCCCCACTATAATTATTTTTTTTCTTCTTTGTAGGTGTGAAACCTGAGGTTTATTTTTTGTATTTGTTTTTTTTTTTTAATTTTACTATTTGGGAGTGGGGGTGGGTGGGAACGAGGGGGAGATGTTGTAATGCATGTCCCTTTCCACAAGGGGATCAGTGAAGAGGTCCCGAGTGGAGATCAAAACTAGCTGAAGGACACAGCGCAACATGTGCCACACTAACCCTCCACCACAATCGTTATGCGCATAATAATGAGTTTATAACAAAACAACAGCAGTAATGATAATAATAATAACTCTTTCTAATTTTTGACAAAAGGCCACCAATTTTGAGGGGAAGGGTTGGTCAATTACTTGGCAGGCACCTTATTTAATTGACCACGCAGAGATGAAAGGCAAAGTCAACCTCGGTGGAAGTTGAACTTGGAATGTTAAGCTGAAGGAAATGTTGCTGAGCACTTTTGTTCTCTATGCTAACATTTCTGCTAGTTCCCTGCTTTAATAATAATAATAATAATAATAATAATAATAATAATAATAATAATTCTTTTTACTATAAGCTCAAGACCTGAAATTTGTGGGGAGGGGACTAATCGATTACATCGAACCCCAGTCCCAGTACTCAACTGGTACTTATTTTATCGACCCTGAACGGATGAAAGGCAAAGTCGACCACAGCAGCATTTGAACTCAGAATGTAAAGGTGGACGAAATGCTATCAAGCATTTCATCCGGCGTGCTAATGATTCTGCCAGCTCACTCTGCCCATTCAATAATAATAATAATAATAACAATAATTTCAAATTTTGGTACAAGGCCAGCAATTTTGGGGGAATGGGGTTAATCAACTGGCACTTTAATTTATTGACCCCAAAAGGATAAAAGGCAAAGTCAACCTTGGTGGAATTTGAACTCAGAACGTAAAGACAGATGAAATGCTGCTAAGCGGTTTGCCCAATGTGCCAACGATTCTGCCAGCTCACTTGCCTTCCACTGTTCTAATAATGATAATTGTTTCTCGTTTAACAAGGCCAGCAGTTTTTAGAAGGATAGTTGGAGTACATTAACCCTAGTACTTGACCGGTACTTAATTATATCAACACCCCCCTCCTCCCTCCCTGCTGCAAGGGATTAAAGGCAAAGTCGACCTTGGTGGGATTTGAACTCAAAACATAAAGAAGCAGAACAAAACCCGTCAAGGCTGATGCTTTAGCAATTCTGCCGATCCAACATCCTTAATAATAATAACAACAACAATAATAATAATAACAACAACAATAATAATAATAATAACAACAACAACATGAGCAACAATGATAAGTTACAGCTTCAACAAAAATGCAAATGCAAAATTAATCAAGACCCAGCTTCATTAATTTACAGCTATTGGTTAATTAAATATTCCTGCTCAATAATGTATGCAAGTGTTCATACAGGGTCATAAATTGCTTAATTAACAACTCCCAAACTTAAAGGGTTAATTATTTGTTAACAATGTTTATTATAAACAGGCATGTTTCAAGATATACACACATATATATATATATATACCTGGCTCTCTGTCGGTCATGATGGCAAAGGTTCCAGTTGATACGATCACCAGAACAGCCTGCTCATGAAACTAACATTTAAGTGGCTGAGTATTCCACAAACATGCAGACCCTTAATGTAATTCTCAGGGAGATTCAGTGTGACACAGAATGTGACAAAACTGGCCCTTTTGAACTACAGGTACAATTCATTTTTACCAGCTGAGTGAACTGGAGCAATGAAAAATAAAATGTCTTGATTAAGAACATAATGTACCACCGGAATAGGACCCATGGCTTCACGATCGTGTGCCAAATACTGTAGTCATTAAACCAGGTGCCTTCTACATACATACATATAAATACACACTCATGCTCACACATACACACACCTACGTATCGGTGTCAAATAATGTAGGTAGGTATTTAGCCCCAGGTCAGCCCTGATTGAACAAACCTATGATTAAAGGTATTCCAGCCATGACTATCCCATGTTATATATATATACACACACAGACACATACATAAATATCTCTATGTGAAGACAGTAATTCCGAAACATTTTTACTTGAGAAATACTTCAGAACAAATAAAATATTTTACTATGCATTAAACCAAAGGTCCCTTATATATTTTAGCCTATAAATAAATCTAAATTCTCTAAATTATATATAATTAATGAACTCCATAATTCTTTATTCAATAAACAATGCTTGAAACTTCAATTTATATTTTTCCCATTTCTAAAATATAATTTCATTTTTGCGATACACCAATCTATATCTTGCATTGCACCTAACCACATCTCAAGACAAGTCTAGCCATATCTCTAGACTTGCTATATCTTGCAGCATACCTGGTTGCACCTTGCAGTGTGTCCAGCAACATCCTTACATCAGTTGTAGTCATATCTTGTGGCAAGCCAAGCTGCATCTTACAAAATGCTTAGCCACATCTTGCAGCATGCACATTGCATTTCATGGTACGCCTGGTTATAACTCACATGTACAGCCATTTCTTGCAGCATCATGCAAGCTGCATCATGCAAGCTGCATCATGCAATATGCCTAGCTGCTTCTCGCAGCATGCCTTGCTATGTCTTGCAGTAGGCCTAGCTGCACCTTACATTTTGCAGCAGACCTGGCTGCATCTTGCAGCGTGCTTTGCCATGTCCTGCCACAGGCCTAGTTGCATCTTGCAGCACGACTAGCTGCATCTTACAGTGCATCTACATGCATCTTGGAGAATAACTAGCTACATCTCATAGCACAGCTAGCTGCATGTATTGGTGTGTCCAGCTACATCTTGCGATGCACTTAGCTACATCAGTGCACCTAGCTTCCTCTTGTGATGCATCTAGCTACACCATGCGGAACACCTAGTCACATCTCGTGGCACATTGTTTGAGAATCACTGAAGCAGGGTGTGATTAGAGGGACGTTTGGCTGCTATTTCTAACAGGCTGTATTGTCATAAGACTACCAGAACAATAATTTGTTTGAATAAATTATTCAGAAATAAAAGCAATAACAAACATGATTTTAAGTTAATCGTCTCGAATCTCATTGTCCCGGGGGGGGGGGGGGGTGACAGTGGGGCAGGGGTTTTCACTTCCTTTTGTTGTATTGTTGCTGAGTAAATTTATGTTGAAATGTGTTCCATCCACGACCATCCCACCTTATATATACACACATATATATGACTACATTATCCAATGTATATCCTTTCTTCATCTAGGACAGTAGGGTGTGATTTGAGGGAGAATTTGACTACTATTTCTTGCAGGTTCAACAACTTACATAGAGGTTCCCCCACTGGCTAAATTTTGTTAGAGGAGGATGAAGCAGTGAAGGGAGCAGGAATTCATCCAAGCAGTATTGAGGAGTGGCCAGGGCAGAGGGCTTTGATTTTTATCTACTTTGGTGGAGTGGGGGTGAGTTTGGTTGGGGTATTTAAGAGAAAATTAGTGGGGGTTTTTTTTGTGTCTGTGGTGTTGTTACCGTAAAAACTGCTGTAACATGTCAATTGGTAGGGGGAATACAATCGTGGAATTCTTCTCGGCCGAGATTGTACTTAGCGTCTGGAGATAACGGAGCTGCAACGCTGACGGGGACTCATTGATGACGTCAGCTGCTTCCTTGAGGGCACGAGAAGCTTGATGTTCGCCTTCAGCAGCAATTACCTGGAAAGGAAATAAAAAGAAAAATATATATATATAGTTTGAGTGAAATCTGTTGAAAAATGTGGAAATGCATAACGACCATACACACACACACAAACAGACATCTATTTTATATATATAGATATATATATCATCATCGTTTAACGTCTGCTTTCCCTGCTGGCATGGGTTGGATGGTTTGACTGAAAACTGATAAGCCAGGGAGCTGCACCAGATTCCAATCTGATTTGGCAAGGTTTCCACAGCTGGAAGCCCCTCCTAATGCCAACCACTCCAAGAGTGTAGTGGATGCTTTTAACCTGCCATGGCACAGGTGCCATTGACCCGACACCGCCATCGACCACGGTTTCACTTGGCTTGAGAGGTTTACACAAGCACAGTATATTCTTTTCTACCCTAGGCATAAACAGAGAAATAGTTTTATGAGATTTTATTTAACAATAAAAAAATTTCTAATATCACAACAGGTTGTTTCGTAACTTAAAAACATGTAAATAATTTATATTATTATATTCAATAACAAATAAATCACTAACATACCTGCATTAATGCAAAATGCAAAAAAATCCTATCTAATTTATACACATACATACATATCTTCACAGGTACACATAATAGTTGCATGTCTATGTACATATTCACACACACACACACACACACACACACACACACAGAATCATAGAGACACAGTCACACACAGAACTAGGAAATAATAATTGGTCACTGACCTTAGCTTTTGCTTCTCTAGATGCTTCAGCCTCTGCAGCCATTGCTCTCTGTAACTGAACTGGTAACCGGACGTCTTTTCTGTGGAGAGAAGACAACGAGTATACAAAAATTATAATATAACAGATATCTGAGTTTATCAACTTAACATAGAAGATAATTAGCTTTCTTGGCTTAGATCAAGAATAACAAATATATTTACATGTGTCCTAAACACACACACACACATTATGTGAAGGCAATTCATTATATCATCAGATTGATAACACTGTGGAACAAAATGTTTTTTCCTTTTTTTTTCGTCTTTGGTCAGTAGGTGTTATCTCCTGTTTGTTTCTATCTAGAAATCAAAGGAAGTGACTACTATTCCCTTCAAACTTTGCTCTTGTGACCTGGACATCAATGTTTTGAAACCAATCTATTTTCCATTACGCTTCAGACAGATTCAGTGCCAATTTACTGAAGCATCTCTGAACATGAGTGAGTGTAGTCAGGGAACATCATAGCCGTGTGTTGAAAGGGATTCTTTGGCGTTTGACTAAATATCATAACAAAAGCAAAGGTTGAAGGAAATATTGGCCCTTTTTCATAATTTTCTAGGGGTCAGCAAATAGGAAATCCAAGGACAAAATTTGTGTCACACAATGTCATCAGACTGATGCATAATTAACATGAGACATGCAATCAATAAACACTTACATAGCAACTCTCTCCACGTGGATACCCCAGTTCTCTGTTGCATCATCTAGAGCGGACTGAAAAAGAGAGAAACAATATTTAATATAGTTACCCTTAGAAGGTGGTGGGAGCTGGCAGAAACGTTAGCATGCCGGGTGAAATGCTTAGCGGTATTTCGTCTGTCTTTACGTTCTGAGTTCAAATTCTGCCGAGGTTAACTTTGCCTTTCATCCTTTCGGGGTTGATAAATTAAGTACCAGCTGTGTACTGGGGTCGATCTAACTGACTGGCCCCCTCCCCCAAAATTTCGAGCCTTGTGCCTAGAGTAGAAAAGAATATCTTTACCATTTATTCTTTACTTGTTTCAGTCACTTGACTATGGCCACGCTGGAGCACTGCCTTGAAGGTTTTTTTTTTGTTAGCTGAACAAATCAATCCTAGGACTTATTTTTTTAAAGCCTAGTACTTATTCTATTGGTCTCTTTTGCTGAACTGCTAGGTTACAGGGATGTAAACACACCAACACTGGATGTCAAGCAGTAGAGGAGTGACAAACAGACACAAAGACACATACATGTATGTGTATTTATCTATAGTAGAAAACACTTGCCCAAGGTGCCACGCAGTGGGACTGAACCCTGAACCATGTGGTTGGGAAGTAAGCTTCTTACCACACTGCCATGCCTGTATATAAAACATTCACATATACATAAAACATGTATTACACACACAACACACACACACGCATATACATGCAGTTATTGTGCTGAAGAAAATAGCACAAATGGAATGTATTCATATGCTTATTTCACCGAATGTGAGGTTTTATCAGATTTAAAGGTTTCATGTTTGCACAGCATTGTGCATAAACTAGATATTGTTTGTCTCATTAATAACAAGCTGTCAAAAAATCGTTTCATTAATGAAAAGCTTTCAAAAGCAAAGATA
>NC_142949.1:35706597-35719097 GCF_046866305.1 Octopus bimaculoides | reverse complement strand
AGGGGAGGTAGAGGAGAGAGGGATGAAGAATGTGGATGGGTGGGGGGGAGATAAGGAGATGAGAAATGAAGAGAGAGAGAGGGGGTAGGGAGATGAGGAGAGAAGAGATGGAGAAAATGGAGGGGAGAGGTGAAGGAAGGCGGGGTGGGGGAGGCAAAGAGAGAGAGAGAGAGGGAGTGATTAGAGAAAGGCAGAGTGAAGAGAGAGAGAGAGAGTGGATGTGAAGAGAGATGGGGTGGACCGAGAGAGGGAGGAGGAGAGAGAAAAACTGATGAAGAGAGTAAAAAAAAACGTGTAAAGCTACATAAAAGAAATGAGAAGAAAAGGGAGCAGGAGGGGGGGTGGATTGATGAAAGGAAGGGAGTATAGTTGTCCCACCCACCCACCCGCCCGCCTACCTATCGTCCCCCACCCCTATGGCACTTTGCATCCAGCTCAGTTTTTTATAAACCAGTATTGTAATTAATTCAGTCAGCTGTTGTTGTTGTTGTTGGAAGAGCAGGTTTAATATTGAGGGTTTTGAATAAACACCTTTACCTGCCCCCTAACTATTCACCCCCCCTCCCTCTCTGCCTATTCTTTGTTATTTAAGCTTATTTCAGTCACAATTAGAAATACAAACCTATACAAATGGCTGTTGATCTAATATAAAATGGATTACATGGTTTTTCTCTCTTGCTATATAGCTGTTTAGCCCCAGGCTAGCAATCATGATCCGGCAGATATGTGATCAAAAGTGTTACTGAGGTGGCCATCCAGTCTATTACTCCGGGTATTGTGTACTGCATTATCTGATGTCCCTTCCTCCTTCCCCCCTCTCTCTATATACACATGCGATATATATATATATATATATATATATATATATATATATATATATATATATATATATATATATATATATATATATATATATATATATATATATATATATATATATATATATATATATATATATATATATATATATATATATATATATATATATATATATATATATATATATATATATATATATATATATATATATATATATATATATATATATATATATATATATATATAAGTGCAGGTGTGGCTGTGTGGTAAGAAGCTTGCTTCCCAACTACATGGTTCTGGGTTCAGTCCCACTGTATGACACCTTGAGCAATTGTCTTCTACTACACCTCAGGCAAGTGGATTTGGTAGATGGAAATTGAAAGAAACCTGTCATATATATATATATATATATATATATATATATATATTTGCTTATAAAAACTTGTATATGCACACATGAGAGTAAGGGGACATCCGAGTAAGGCTGTGCACACGAACCAACACATATGGATGTGCATTGGAGTGCCTATAGCGATCTATCTATAATGTTTGTAGGCTTTTTGGGTGCCTTGTGTTTCTAAGGGTTTTTTGACATATATCTTTTCTATATGTTTGCATGTCCCACATGCTATACCTTCATTTATGTATTCTTTTTTACTACTATTATTATTTTTTTCCTCCTGTACCCTTATTTGTATTTTTTATTTTTATTTATATTTTGATTTCAATTGTATTTTTATTTTTATTTCTATCTTATTTTTGCTGTTGTTTCTCTTCTGGTCTCTACCACACCTCTGTTTTTACCTCTTGCTCTACATCTGTATGTAACCCTTTGTGAATCTCTGAAGAGGCCTAGAGGTTCGGGCATGTAACCCCATTTCAAAATGTCATCCGATAATCACTCCGGAAAGGAATATTCGGATAGAATGGGGTCTGCCAAAACTAGGCCGTAACAGCTGTAAGATTAAACTTCTGTTCATCCTCTAATTCCTTATGTACTTTGTACTTCTATATGTAAACCATGTTGGCAAAATAACATAGTCTGCCATGGACACCTGTGCTTTGGTTCTTTCTTTCTTTTTCTTTTCTTCCTCCCTTTGTCACTTTTGCTATGAATTAAATTAATGAATTCAACAGGATACACCGTCTGCAAGTAGTTGGGTTCAGCATATTATCCTCCATTTTCTAATTGTTACACAAATTTTGGGTAAAACCTCCACTTTTACCCGCTCCCATTGATTGCACCTAGTATAGCACTAGCGTAGCAATAATTGGGTACCCTCCCAGCAGTATACTGGATAGATACTATCCCTTAGTGGGTTGTACCCCCAACCCCTAACTCTCTCACGTTATATATATATATATATATATTTGTGTTTTTGTGTCTGTCCCCCTACAATCGCTTGATAACCAGAGGGAGATTACTGTGTGAAGGTAGTAGGGCTTGCCCACCAAGGACAATAGATACTGTTGGACTAGATACTCAAGTGCCCATTGTCTAGGAAGAAACTCTGGAGTATTGACCAGTGAAAACTGTTTTACTCCTGTGTGCTGAGCAAAATGGCTGGCAGCAGATGTTCCAGTGTTCATCTGCTGCCAGAGCTGACTCTATTTTATTGAACGCAGAAGGATAAAATGTAAAGTATCAGTCAAATAGGAGGGTTGGCATAATCAACTAAAACCATCTTCCAGTTTGAGGCCTTATATTAATAATAATAATCCATTCTACTATAGACACAAAGTCTGAAATTTGTGGAGAAGGGTAAGTCGATCACACTGACCCCAGTACTTGACTGGTACTCAATTTATCGACCCGAAAAAGATGATGAAAACAGAATTTGAACTCAGAACGTAGCGACAGATGAAATTCCACAAAGCATTTCGCCTGATGTGCTAACAATTCTGCCGGTTTACTGCCTTGATTATAATAATGATGATGAAAATAATGGTTTCAAATTTTGGCACAAGGGCAGCCATTTTGGGGAGAGGGGAGAATTATATTGACCCCAGAGTTTAACTAGTACTTAATTTACCGACCCTGAAAGGATGAAAGGCAAAGTTGACCTTAGCGGAATTTGAACTCAGAATGTAGCAGCAGACAAAATACCGCTAAGCATTTTGATTCTGCCAGCTGGCTGTTTTAATAATAATAAATAATAATAATAATAATAATAATAATAATAATAATAATAATTATTATTATTATTAAGGCAGTAAGCTGGTAGAATCGTTAGTGCGTCAGACAAAATGCTTAGCAATCATTTCTCCTGAATTTATGTTCAGAAGTCAAATACTGCCGAGGTTGACTTTGCCTTTCATCCTTTCAGGGTTGACAAAAATAAGTACCAGTTGAACACTGGGGGTCAATGTAATCAACTAACCTCCTCCTCTGAAATTGCTGGCCTTGTGCCAAAATTTGAAACCATTATTATGATTATTATGAAGGCAGCAAACTGGAAGAATTAACGGGTCAGACGAAATGCTTAGCAGCTGTCTTCTGGCCCTTTATGTTCTGAGTTCAAATTCTATTTCGAGGCCAAGAAAATAAAGTCATAACTTCCATCATCATCATAACTTCCATCATCATCATCATCATTATCGTTGTTGTCATCATCACTATCATCGTCATCACTATTGTTGTTGTCATCACTTGTCATCGTCGTCGTCATCATCATCATCACTAGCGTTGTCATCGTCATCATCATCACTATTGTCGTCGTCGTCGTCGTCGTCGTCATCATCATCACTATTGTCGTCGTCGTCATCACTATCGTCGTCGTCATCACTATCGTCGTCGTCGTCATCATCACCATCATCATCATCGTTGTTGTTGTCATCACCCTAATCATCATCATCATCATCCTTACCACCAATGTCGTCACCATTATTGTCTCCATAATTACCATCATCATCATCATCATCATCACCATCACTGATATCATTACTGACACCCTCTTCGTCATTACCAAATAATATCACTGTCAACAGTTCCTGTCTTTCGTAGTTATAAAAGGGATCTCGTTGAGAGAATGTAAACAGACACGAATGTACATACGCATATACGTACCTATATAAATAAAGAGACAAAGAGAGAGAGAGAGGGCAAAGAGACAGAGACAACGAGAGTCTCACACACACGAGGAAAGACAAAAAACACAAATATTAAAAAAAAGGACTTGAAAAAAAAAAAGACAAACCAAAATAATCTCTCCGTCCCCTTCCCCTCCCTCAGATTGCTAATTTATTGATTATTTTCTGCCACTTGGAATCAGGAAACAAATTGCTAGAACACAAATCACCATGGTAACGCAGAACGAGATGAGAAATATATCGGTTGTGAAGAACACGATGGTGAAAATACACATCTTGGGATGGTTGAGTGCTAGGTGGTTGTGGTGGCGGTGGTGGTGGGTCACTGAACCGGGGGAGCGGGTGGTGGTGATAGTGGTGGTGGTGGTTATGTGGGTGGGGAGTATGTGGGGTGGGGAGTATGTGGGGTGGGGAGTATGTGGGTGTGTTAATGAGGTGGGGAGGAATTAAGTTAAAAATATCCAAGACTAAATAAAACAAATGTGTGTGTGTATAAATATACACACACGCATGAATTTGTTGTGTATGTTATACATATGTATACATAACATATATACATAAAATTAATACAGTTTATATATACACACAAACATTATTTGTAACAATCATAGAATATACCTATATATATATATATATATATATATCTGTGTGTGTGTATGTGTGTTAATAACATAAGACATACACAGAAGCATTACATGGTATAACATTTTTATATTACATAATAGATAAGGTTTTGCATTATGAAGGAACACGGTCTAGTGGTTAGGATGTTTACCTCATGATCATAAGGTCACGATTTCAATTCTTTGTCAGGGCAGTGTGTTGTAACCATGAACAAGACACTTCATTTCATATTATTCCTGTCTGTTCAGCTGTAAAAATGTACCAACAAAGGAGTGCTGTAGCTTCTCTCTGTCTCCCACGCCAGCGATTACATCCCGGTTGTGCTGCAGTATCAAACATGAGGGTATCAAAAGGGTATCTGTATCTATGTATGACTACACTGACACCTCCAACGTTTAGGCCAGCCCCGTCACATTCTGTGTCACACTGAATCTCCCCGAGAACTACGCTAAAGGTACACGTGTCTGTGGAGTGCTCAGCCACTTGCACATTAATTTCATGAGCAGGCTGTTCCGTTGATCAAATCAACTGGAACAGATGGATTGCTTTAATATTGGTGAAATGCATCCAACCTCTGAGTAATCTTGCAGTCATTTTCCAAGTTTCTCCCCTGTAGACTGTTTTTGGCAAGACAATACTCTGGCAGAGCAGAATCTTCATATGGTTGCTAATCAATGTGTTATTCCAGACACTGTTCATCACTTTCAGCACTACCACTGCATGCCCAAGTCTGGAGTCAATATCTACCTGAGTACTCCACTCTGTAGCATTCTTTTATGAGGTCATTAACCCTTTAGGTCTTAAACTGGCCATATCCAGCCCAAATAGTCTACCTTGTTTTAAGTTCAAACCAGCCAGATTTGACCTCTCACACATATTCTACAAAGTCATTCTTAAAATAAACAATCATGTAATCAACTTCTTGAAGCTAAGAAATAATGCCTTATTAATTCAAAACAATGTGAATGAATAAACTTAGAGACCAGCTCAAAGTGGGACATGGAATTAAACAGTACTAACAATCAGCACATACATACACACACACACACACACACACACACACACTCTTTGTCTCCCTCTCTCTCTCATTCACACACACATATTTGCACAAACTACATGTATAAGTACACAATATGAAGCATGCTTCTGAAATGTTATCAACAAATAGGTTAAAACTAAAGAATTTAGAATAAATAAAACCACCACAACCACCACCACTAGCTTTGCCTCCACCACCATCATTATCTACATATGCCAATGGAGAAGCCTCTGCCTATCTATTTATCTATCTATCTGTTATATAAAGTATGGGGGTTTAGTTCACAGGTGATCTAGATGATTAGATATGCTAGGTAAGTGCTGTAATGAATTCCTAGGGCTCCAAGGTTATAGCTGAGATGCTAGTTATCGAGCCATTGCAGATATTATATATCTATTATACATACACACACACACACACACACACATACATGTATATATATATATATAATAGATGTATATTATCTGCAATGGCTCCATAAATAGCATCTCAGCTATAACCATGGATCCCTAGTAATTCATTACTATATATATATATATATATATATATATATATATATATATATATAGAGAGAGAGAGAGAGAGAGAGGAGTAAATGTAAGGATAAGCAAGTTAGGCAGGTTGATACACAAAGTATATGCTTACGTACAAAAGGGCCCGACTTGCATGGAATAGAAATGATATCAAGAATTAAAGGGGTCGAAGAAGAGTATTAGAAATCCAACAGCTGTTTCTGGGGGATTGATGGGCCAAAATAATGATTGTAAATTGATTTCATTGTCAGGTGATACTAGCTTCCATCTTCAGGGAAGAAATCTTACATTTCAGGTATTGACAGAAAGGAGATTAAGATTGTTGGATTTGTAATACTCTTCTTCAGCCCCTTTAATTCTTGATATCATTTCTATTCTAAATCAGTAAAGTCTTAGCATACGTATCCCTAAAAAGTGAGGATGGTCATAGCTGGAATGCTTTTGATCATAAATATCATGGGTCCGAATATCATCATCATGTTGGTCAAAAAGATTAAGTAAACAGTGTCAAAATGTTTCACCTTTCTTGTTAATCTACACTAACCCACCACACACACACACACACACACACACACACACACACCGTTAAGTCCAAAATTAAACAGCCCTCTCTCCTTCCACCATCGCTCTTTTAGAGCCTGTCCAGAACTAATCCAGCAGCCCCACCTCTCTCTCCCTCCCATAACTATTTTCTGATAGCCAATCCAAGGTTAATCCATTACACCTCTCTCTCATCTTCTGTCCAAAGTTAATCTATACACCCCACCCCTTTCTCTCCTTCACACACACACACACACACACACACACACACACACACACACACACACACTATCTCCTCTCTCATGCACTTTCTCCCATACACACCATATTACAACCAGTCCAGAGTTAATCTATCAACACCTAATCCTGTATATCTCATATTGTCTGCAGTTAACAGACTAAAAGATCTACCACCACCACAACTATAACCACCACCATCACTACCACAACCACCACCACTGCCATAAACACAGCAACCACCACCACTACAACCAGAGTCGCCACCATCCCTACCACCACCACCACCACCATCAAAGACGATGCCACTACTACCACGGCTATCACATTAGTGTCAAACTAGATTTAATCCATTATAACATCACCATCCTCTTCCCTCACCCCACTGTGGCACATCATATCTCTCTCTTTCTCTCTCACACACACACACACGCACATGCATACACAGACATGCATGCACGTACGAACATGCAAACACTACCACACATACACAAGCAAATGAAAGCCATTGTGCAGTTGCATACACCACTAGAAATAACAACTGAATCACACAGGAATTCTATCGGTCTCTTTTGCCAAACAGTTAAGTTACTTGCGCAAATGTCTTCTACTGTAGTGTTGGGCCAACAAAAGCCTTGTGAGTGGATCTGGTGGATGGAAACTGAAAGAAGCTCATTGTGTGTATATATATATATATATATATATATATATATATATATACACATATGTGTGTGTCTTTGTCCGTCCCCACCATCATCACTGGGCAACTGGTGTTGGTGTGTTTACATCCCTGTATCTTAGCAGTTTGGCAAAGAGCCCAATAAAATAAATACTAGGCTTGAAAAAAAAAGGAAGCAAGTCCTGGGGTTGAATGGTTCGACAAAAACACTTCAAGGCGGTGCTCCAGCATGGCCACAGCCAAATGACTGAAACAAGTAACAGAATATAAGAGACTGCACTGTGAGAGTGAGATCATATTACCCAGGGTTGTAGAGATGTATAGTATAGGTATGAGATTGTGTAGGGTATTCAGATGTACCCGGGGTAGATGAAAAGTCTGGGATTGCTTATAATTAGTGATTGTGGTGGTTGTGGTAATGTAGCAGTAGCTGTGGTGGTAATAGTAGTTGTTGTGCTGGTGGTCGTTGTGGTGGTGGTGTTGGCGGTAGTTGTGGTGGTGGTAGTTGTGGTAGTGGTGGTGGGGTAGATGCGGTGGGATTTGAACTCAGAGTGTAAAGAGCTGGAACAATTACTACAAAGCAATTTAATTAAATGCTCTACTGACTGTTAATTATTCCTACTTCTACCAGAACTACCACCACCACAACCAGCACCAGCACCACCACCGCCACCACAGTATCAATGACTAACTTTACTACTACAACAAAAACTACCATCACCTCTACCATCACCACATACTACTACCACCACTACAACAAAATATAAAAGTACAAGAATTTTTTTTTTTTTGCTAAATATGACTATTAGTAAAAAAAAAAGAAAAAAAGAAAGAAAACCTTTCAACAGGTTCAATTTCAAGTGAAGGTAGAGAGAATATGAGATTAGAGCGATAGTAACAAGAAAAACATCAGTAACATTAATTAAAAAAATAACAATAATAATAAAAATTATTTCTGGTAATCTATTTTGAGTATGTCTATGTATATCTCTGTCTAAAATACATTATTGGATAATAATAATAATAATATTAATAATAATAAAGGTGGGTGAATGTTGGATGAATGGCCAGTGTGAAAGGACCACTTCTGAGTGTGCACCTGTAATAAAACAAAAAGAGAAGGGGTCTTGTCTTGTTGTTCAGGCACCCGTGGCTTTTCCACGAGGACCTTAAAGCATCTCCCCTATTGGGAGTTTAATTTGTTCCCCTTTTTTTTGTTATTACATTGTATGCACGTGAAAACCCATTCTTCTATCGTCCTGTTTTTGTCTTTTATGTTGTTGCATGTCATTTAATGTTTTGTATGCGAATCCTTGTAGCCAATAAAGGAATTAATTATTATTATTATTATTATTATTATTATTATTATTATTATTATTATTATTATTATTATTATTATTATTATAAGACAGCAAGCTGGCAGAATCGTTAGCATGCCAGACAAAATGCTTTGCAGCATTTCTTCCATCTTTATGTTTCAGAGTTCAAATTCTGCTGAGGTCGAATTTGCCTTTCATCCTTTCAGGGTCAATAAATTAAGCCCCCCTCCCACTTCACAAAAGGATGAAAGGCAAAGTCGACCCCAGCAGCATTTGAACTCAAAATATAAAGTTGGGAGAAATGCCACTAAGCAATTTTTCCAGTGTGAACAGTTCTGCCTTAATATAACAACAACAGCAACAACAATAATATTCTGCACCATTAACGAAACGTTTGTATGCGTTTTAGATTAGAAGGTTGTGCGTGTGCATGTGTGTCGCAATTGCATTTCGGTGATTTGTTATTCTCCCTCTCTCTCTCTCTCTCTCTCCCTTTCTCTGATGTCTGTCACTTTAGTCTCGTTGCAAGACATTCAACAACATTGTTGAGTTGCACATTAAGTGGTTCGACCACTTAATCACTTGTCACAGGCCCTCCTCTAAGCTACTACCATCACCATCACTTCCCCCCACCCACCCACACCCACACACCACCAGCAGCACTTTGTCGTTTCCAGTGCCAAACTTAAAGAAATGGCTTTCCATAAACTTGTATTGTTCCAAATGTAGTATAAAATTTGCCACAAAATCAATGTTGTTTGTTTGTCTTTCTCTCTTTTGTCTGCCTTGCTCTTCTGCCTCTTTTATTTGTCGAAAGTTCATAGCTGGCTCAGTACAATAGGACAACAACAGAGCCACCATGGAGATTCTGTTCTTTCATTCAATACAACCACCCCCACCCATGACATCAGTAAAGTGCAATGTTTGTCCTCAAAAAATACTTTGTATGAACTGGATGGATGGATGGATAGAAAAGTTGATAGATAGAAAGATAAACAGACAGACAGATAAAAATGTTGTTGACAGGGACTTTGAAGTTTTTACCAGTTAAGCATGGGTGCTTATTGGATAGGCAAAGGGTCAAAAATCAGAATTCCTCATAGAATGAAGTGAGAGAAAAATACAAGCAGAAGGATTAATATTACTTAAATTTTATTTTTGGAGTAAACACAAGGATAACTCCAGACAGGTTTCAGTCTTATTAAACCTCTTCAGCAAAGCTTAGACATTTCCATAGTAGCCAGTTTGGAGATAAAAGAATCACTAGGGATACACAATTCTATTTTAGGCACAGGGTTTGAAATTTTGGAGTGAGGTACTAGTCGATTCCATCAACCCCAAAAGGAGGAAAGGCGAAGTTGACCTTGGTGGTTTGAAATCAGAATATAAAGATGGGCAAAATGTCGGTAAGCATTTTGTCCAGTGTGCTAATGATCCTACCAGCCTCAGCTTTACTATGGATGCACAATAATGCCATGATGTTTATGCCAACTGTTGGTATGACAAAGATTTCTCTGATAAAAGGCCCTTACTAAAATGTCAAATATCTTTTATTCCTCCTGGTATCAAGTAATTTACTTTGGTTTTTGTGAATGCTGTTAACATAAGGTCAGTCAATCCCTGGAATATATAATAGATTTGATAATTAGTGCCTGAGACACGAAATTACCAAATTACAATAATCCATGGAGAGGAGTGGTAGACAGCATGTTATACAACAGTTGGATTCATTCTATAATATATGGACACACACACACACACACACACACACACACACACACACACACACACACACACACACACACACACACCTATTGAGTTACATACAAACCTCTACATCTGCTCATATCCATATATGCACATACATTTACACATGCATGCACTCACAAGCACACATTTATGCATCACTGCACATGTACACGCACACACGCATCTACACTCACACACAAGCAAATGCAAGCATATCTACTGATACACACACATACATAGACACATCTACACAGACATAAGCATATATATTCACTTGTCTGCCACACATACATCTACTGTGACACACACACACACACATCTACTGTCATATAGCTTGCATGAACACACACACATTATCAGCCCACATAGTTCGTAACATTTAAAAGCAATAATCATGAAAAGCTGACTAAAATTATTTGCCATCACAACAGAAATTACTATCACACACATACACAAACACACATATATATGCACACATACATATACACACATACATACACACACATACATATACACACATACATATACACACATACATATACACACACACACACACACATACATATACACACACACACACACACATACATATACACACACACACACACATACATATACACACACACACACATACACACATACACACACACATATATAGAAACACATATACACACATATATAAACACACATACATACATATATATATACACACACTTACGTATACCCATACATATACACACCATACATACACACACACACACAATCCTTAAAGCAGAACAGAGAAAACAAACAGCAAGAATTCCAAAATTCTCCATGCATCTCTACATTGTGATGTTTATTTTCTGAGTTATAAAGACGGTGCTTTAATTCTCAGCTGCAATCCAACTCCTTTAAAGGGAAAAAATTAAAACCCTTTCACAGCAGAAATGACATATGTCCTCTCAAAATTCCATTACCTTTAACTGCGCAGAGCAGTTTTAATTATATCCCCTACAAAAAGTAACGAGTAATCCTTCAGTTTAATGGGAAACTGATCTTTTTGTAACTCAACATAAAAACAAGGTGCACGGCTCAGTGGTTAAAGCATTCGGCTCACAGTCATGAGGTAGTGAGTTCGATTCCCAGACCAGGCTGTGTGTTTTGTTCTGCTTTATTTCATGTTATTTATTTATTTCACACTTTATTTCACACAACACACAGCCTGGTTCGGGAATTGAACTCACTACCTCATGATTGTGATCTTGAAGCTCTCACCACTGAGCCATGTACCTTCACTTGTGTGTGTGAATATATATAATATATACTCTTTTACTTGTTTCAGTCATTTGACTATGGTCATGCTGGAGCACTGCCTTTAGTCGAGCAAATCGACCCCAGGACTTATTCTTTGGAAGCCTAGTACTTATTCTATCAGTCTCTTTTGCCGAACTGGTAAGTTACGGGAATGTAAACACACCAGCATCGGTTGTCAAGCGATGTTGAGGGACAAACAGACACACAAACATATACACACACACATACATATACATATACGACAGGCTTCTTTCAGTTTCCGTCTACCAAATCCATTCACAAGTCTTTGGTCGGCCTGAGGCTATAGCAGAAAACACTTGCCCAAGGTGCCACGCAATGGGACTGAACCCGGAACCATGTGGTTGGTAGGCAAGCTACTTACCACACAGCCACTTCTGCACCTATATATATATATATATAATGCTTGCATGTGTGTGATAATGTGTATGTATGTGTACACACACACA
The DNA here is from genome assembly GCF_046866305.1 of Octopus bimaculoides. Classification (NCBI taxonomy): domain Eukaryota; kingdom Metazoa; phylum Mollusca; class Cephalopoda; order Octopoda; family Octopodidae; genus Octopus; species Octopus bimaculoides. The sequence goes on along the minus strand of NC_142949.1, from coordinate 35,706,708 downwards.
CACACACACAGAGAGCTATACTTCGTTGTTGGAAATCAGGTTATTTATATGAAGAATTATAGTAAAGAGGAAAGAACTCATCCACCTTCACTTCTTCACACTCGTTCCTCT
>NC_142949.1:35694097-35701597 GCF_046866305.1 Octopus bimaculoides | reverse complement strand
ATCACCATCATTATCATCGTCATTATCACTAACAATATAACAACAAGAACATCAATATAAACATTATCATTACCATCAACATTATCGTTATTCTAACTAGAATCATCACCAACAAGATCAACATTATCATTATCACCACAACTATCGAATTCACCACCAACATCATTGCAACTGAGACCAACATTATTAACACCAATAAACATTATCATTGTCATCAACATTATCATTACTTTGACTGGAATCATCACCAGCAAGATCAACATTATTGTTATTACCATTAAGGTTACTATCTGCATCGTTGCAATCAAAACCAACATTATTACCATGGTCAATGTTATAATCAACACCAACAACATTATCATTACCACAACTATAAGAATCACCAGCAAGATCAACAATATTATTATCACCATAACCATTAAGGTCACCATCAACATCACTATCAAGACCAATATTATTAATCATGGCCAACACCATTATCAACACCAATAAACATTATCAGTACCATTACTATAATAATCACCAGTGAGATCAACATTACCATTATCACCATAACCAATCAGGCACCAACAACAGTGTCACAATCAAGACCAACATTATCACACCACCACCAGTATCACTGGCAAACATTATCACCACCAACATAAACATTATCACTATTACCAACATAAACATTATTCTCACCATCAACAAAACCCTTGAGCAAAACCCTTCATTTCACATTGCTCCAGTCTGCTCAGCTGACAAAAATGGGTAATCCTGCAAGGGACTGGCATCCCATCCAGGTTGTGAATGTGTATATGCCATGGAAACTAGGGAACCAGCCCTTATGAGTCGATATGGCTTGAGAAGGTAACTTTACCCATTGAACTTCTACTAGGTTCATCCGTCCTTTTGACAAGTATTGCTTTTAGTCCTGTGGGGTTTCTAGCAACCTTCCTCACCAGGTAAGCCTGGTGGGGAGTGATGGATTAGTCACCAACAATCTGACCATGAAACTGGTTGTACTGAATTCTGTATTCCCAGTAGCACTCATGAAAGACTTTACAAGGGATCTGACCGGCCATTATCACCACCACTCTACATTAATCATCAACATTATCATCAATAACATCAACAATATTTAGTGGTACACTAAACCTAGCACCCAGTTTAACATCACCACCTGGCCCTTGGGTACAGCCTTTAGCAAGCATTTGGGTCAGATCACTGGTCTAAGGAGACGAGTTCTGCTAAAAACAGCAACCAAATTTCTTCAAATCACACCCTACCATCTTAAAAAAAAAAAAAAGGACACATTGGATGATACCAGTTTCTGACATAAAGACAGGAGCATCACAGATGGAATGTCAGATCACAGGTCACCTGCTTCAGCACTCACCTAGTGCTAAACAACAATGCTGATTTCTGACTTTGGGTTGAGGCCACAAATTCTTACACTTTTAACTCTAGGTCACTGATGAGTCAGCAGACGTATGATGAAATTCATTCCAGTCTTGACCATGTGGTCATCTCGTGACTGGCAGCTAATCAACACCTAAAACAGTTATCCTTTCACACATGACTGTCATTTTGGTAAGTAGCCTTGCATTGAATGCTGTGTTGATGGGAAGACATGGAAGCCTGTGTGTGTGTGTGTGCGAGTACCTTGTGATTACATCCTTAAGAAGAAATAACTTGGTTAGCAATAGGAAGGACATTCAGTCACAGACATCATGCCAAATCAGACTGGAACCTGGTGCAGGTCTTTTGGTTTCTGGCTCTGGTCAAACCGTCCAACCCATGTCAGCATGAAAAATGGACGTTAAAGGATGATGATAATGACGATGATGATAATAAAACCAATAAAATATGTACAATGTAACTTCATTATCCTCATCGGCCCCTGGACTTCACTGTCTTGAGTTCTTAGACTTGAAAAGCTGGTTAGTTGGTTTGCTTGGCATATACGAGCGACCAAGATCACAACATCCCCGCTGAACGAGACACCTGTTCATCTCAGGGCTACATATCTACAGTTGAGTGGAACTGGAGCAACATGAAATGAAGTGACTTGCTCAAGAATGCAATGCACTGCCTGGTCTTCGGATTGAAACCATGACAGAATCATTAGCACAGCGAGCAAAATGCTTAGCAACATTTTGTCTACCTTTATGCTATCAGTTCAAATCCCGCCAAGGTTGACTTTACCTTTCATCCTATTGGGGGTTGATGAAATAAGTACCAGTTATGCACTGGGGTCAATGTAATCAACTTATCCCCTCCCTGCCTTGAGCCAAATCTTGAAATTATCATTATTATTATTAGTAGTAGTCGTAGGAGTCACAGTGGTAAGAACAAGAAAAAAAAACAGTTCTTTAATTGTCTCAAGGTTATAAAGAAAAAAAAAATAAAGAAACTCCCCCTCCCCAACCAAAAATAATAAAACATGTAATAAATAAATCTATATTGTATTAATATAGTTTTGTTTGTTTTTTTATGTTTGGAGATAATTGCATCACCAGCACCCCCCACCCTCCCCTCCGCACCATCCACCATTCTCTCTGTTTTGTTTCATTTTCTATTCATCACTTATTATAAACACTCTCGCACTCTACAGCTCATCAATATCTCTCACACGCACACACACACACACGCTACCATTTTTACACACACACACACGCTATCATTTTTACACACACACACACACACACACCAGCTTTGTGATCTTTAATTGTTCTTCCTCTCTTTGACAAAAAAAAAATCATAAAGAAAAGAGATTGCAAATATATAATATATTTGTGTGTGGGTGCGTGTGTGTCGGAGGGTGCATCCTGTATGCATGCACGCGTATGTGTAATTTTCAAGCTATTAGCAATAATCACATACACATACATGCAAATATACATACACAAACACACGTACACGTATGTATACTCATGAATAGAAGTGTGTGTGTGTGTATACAAATATACACATACACCCACATGTATATATACATAAACACACACAAATGCTGATATCAAGTTATTAGTGAAAATCACATACTGTGCATACATACACACACACACACACACAATCTATATACACACTAATACATATGTATACATGTTTGTATATTTACATATATGCATCCACACAAACATATATATATATATATATATATATATACACACACACACGTATGCATGTGTGTATATTTACATATACACATACGCGCAGATATCTACTACACAAATATTTATATGTGCATCTGTGTGCACATATTAACATTTACATGCTTGTGTGTGTGTGTGTGTGTGTGTGTGTGTATATATATATATATATATATATATATATATATATATGTAAATACACACACACACAATCAAACACTATGAACTCAATATGGAAAACCTGTTTCTATAATCCAACGACACCTTCCCTCCCACCACCACCACCACCATCACCACAAACATACTCACTAACCTTTCAAACTTCCACACCACCCACTACATCATCCCCCCCCACCTTCGCGCCATATTCCAGCAGCACACCATACCTCTCCCTTGTGGTTTCTACTGAAAATCACCATTGTCCGTTTTAATGGAGGGCTCACTTTCTCTCTGCTTTTGCCACCTATTGTTCATGTAACTTAGTCTCTGGAGGCTTGTTAAGTGGTGATGGTCATGGTCGTGCTGGGAGGCGGTGGCGGTTGTTCCAGGCAAAGGAGCTTACCAACTGTTTGTTTGTCTATCTCTCTGTTTCTCTCTCTTTTGCCTATACATTTCTTTAACTCTCCATATAAACGTGTATATTAATGTGTGTGTATATATATATATATATATATATATATATATATATATGCATATATGTGTGTGTGTATATATACATATAGATGTATATGCATTTGTATGTATGTGTATTCCGGTGGGTGACAAGTTCAAAAGACGCTATATCCGGCCACTTAGAATAAAAAAAAAAACTGAAACATAATTCATTCTGAGAGTGAATAAAATATTTAATCCATAAGAGTCAATCCAACAAAGTATATTTTGTCGGACTAATGATTATGGATTAAACATAATAAGTATATGTGTGTGAAGGCACGTGCTCTAGTGGTTAGAGTGTTGCACTCACAGTTGCTAGACTGTGGGTTCAAATCCTGGACCAGGCGGTGCTTTGTGTTCTTCAACAAAACACTTCATTTCAAGTTGATGTTGTCCACTCAACTGTAAGTGGGGAAGGCACATGGCTTAGTGGTTAGGGTGTTGGACTCATGATCGTAAGATTGTAGTTTCAATTCCTGGACTGGGTGATGTTCTTGAGCAAAACACTTCATTTCACATTGCTTCAGTCCACTCAGCTGGCAAAAATGAATAATTCTGCAACAGACTGGCACCCTGTCCAGGTGGGGGAGTATATATCATAAAGAAAAGAGATTGCGAATATATAATATATTTGTGTGGGGGCCCTTATGAATTGGTATGACTCGAGAAGGTAACTTTACATTCACCTAACTTTACTTAGCTGTAAATTGGTAACCCTATGATGGAATAGCCTTCTGACCAGGGGAAATATTGGCTTGCTTACCTAGCCAGTGGAGTGACATTATCCAAAAGCTAAAACAACAATGAATGACCATGGGGATTGCACCTAGAATGTTCCCCTCCGAGGCACAAGTCTGGGCAAGGTTGTTTATGGAAGACCAGCAGTCACCCCCATGTATACCAGCCTCCCTTCTCTATGCTACCGGTGTTATCCAGAGCAAAGGTTGAGACAGCTTAGCACCAATGACACTGTAACTCATTTCTCCAGCTGAATGAACTGGAACAACATGAAATAAAGTGTCTTGCTCAAGAACACAACATAATTGACTGCAGTATTTGACTGGTACTTTATTTCGTCGACCCTTGGAGGGATGGAAAGGAAAAAATTAGTTCAAATGTTGTACTATCTATACTATGCCAATTGCCTACCCGGATCCATGAAGACAAATACACACAAACACACACATGCACTAGGTGACATACACACATGCACTAGGTGACATACACCAGTTCACATACACACACATGCATCAGCTCACATACACATGCACACACCAGCTTGCATATACACACACATACACCAGCTCACATACGCACACATTTACATACACATCCACACAAATATACAGACACACTCTCTCATAGACAGGCTCTCTCTTACTCCTACATAAACCTCATACAGTTTCTCATACATAAGACATAATCTACAAAGGTAACTTGATAGATTCTCATTAAAGTTTAACAAGTGTTTTACTTAATCGGATGTTGAGTTAATATAAAAACAAAAACCCTCATAACATATTGATACAAGCAGATTGCACATACAATAAGCATAAGTACAAAACACACATATAGATATATTGTATTACACTGTGCATGTATTATATAAAGATAGGTAGAAGTACAATATAGTTTGTTATAGGCAATACATTGTAATTGAGTTTCATACTTAAGTAAATAATAAATTAAGCAATTTTCAGACAAGCAAAACTGGATTATTCAAAGTATATGAAGTTTCCAGTAGATGCAAGGTGGTACAGAAGCAATATAATGGGCATAGCTTCCGACATGAAATTGAGTTGCTTCCCTTCGGTGATGGGAGAATAGAGAAAATACGAAAAGGATAATGGTTAAGAGAGAAAGAATAGAAAAGAGAGGGAGAAGCAAAATAAGTTTTAAAAAAAAAGGAAAATATAAAAAAAATAATTAGGTGTATGTATATTTATGTGTGTGCGTGTGTATATATATATATATAAATTATAAATATTATTACGATTGAATAGTATTTTCCAGCAATAAGCACTGTAAAGATTGAATTATAATCATGAAATAGTGGCACAACAAGGCACCAATGTTTGCTGGAAATAGCAGTTGATAAATATATAAACACTATTTCCAGCAAACATTGGTGCATTATTGTGCCACTATTTCACACACACACACACACACACACATATGTATGTATGCATGCATGTACGAATGTATGCATGTACGTATGTATGTACATATGTATGTGATGCATGTATATGTCTAATTTGCACCAGTCTCTGTTACGCTTACATTTTATTTATACAACTGATTAACATTATCCCATTACAGTATGAAAAGGTCGCAGTTTTAATGAATCTGAAGTAAAATCGCTGTCGCCTTTTAAAATAATAATCGTTTAATTACTTCATGTACCGAGCTCTTTATTTAGTTAACACTGTTAGTGTGTACTTTTAATTACACACACACACTCTGGTACACTCACACACAGAGACATGTGCACAACTGTGTATGTTTTACATCCAATTCTTTCTGATTTAAGTAGGATGGTTTATTTGATGAACCAATTGTGTTGACAACTGGATCGCTTAGAGGGTCTCTTTCCTTATTATTGGCCAACGAAATAGGGCAATTAAAACAAATGTAGGGAGTGGTAGAGACTAATGTTTCATAACATGTTTTGTCCTTTGTTTGTTGTTGTTGTTGTTGGCCATTAAGGTAGATTGGACAAAGAAGAACGAAGTGATTTGTTGATCTCTACTCATCACTGTATGGTCAGTTGTCCAGCAACTTAACCTCAGTCATAGCCCAAACACACACACGTTTGTGTGTGTGTGTGATTGTGTGTCAATGATTGAAGGTCCTTTTCCCATACTGGCATGGATTGTATGACACTTTATCAGGCCTTGTATTACAGTTGGATTCCCTTCATAAAACCCAACTATTTTAGGTACCTCGTCCTTCTCACAGGACCATACTGTACCTTGTTTAGCCTTTGTGATACCAACTCCCCTGGGACCATTCTGCCAGATACTTTTCTAGAAACTTCATGTTTTAAAGTGATCTAAATTAAAAACTTCCATTAAAATTTTATGCTAATTTGTGTCCCAAACACCAGCTTAATGACAAAAGTTAGTTCACTGAATTCCCTGTTATTTTTGAAGATAATTGCAACAAAACTGAAATATAGACATGCGGAGTTCTCAATCTGATTCAATCAACTCTATTCAACCTAAACAATTAGGGAACAATGGGCTTCAAAATGATAATGATGATGATGATGCGTGTGTATCACACACACACAAGCTGTATTAATTATTAAGTACTTTGTTATAATTTATAATTGTGATAATGTATTTAAGTTTAATGAGATGTTATTAATTAAGCTTTTAATTACCATGGATATGCTTTTGATCCTTATAAATCAACTGTCTGTGCATTATATGTGTGTGTGTGTGTGTGTGTGTGCGCGTGTGTGTGTGTGTGTGCGTGTGCGTGTGCGCATGTGTGTGTGACAATTAGTTGGTTGTCATAATAAAACTCAGAGTTTCGGATACCAGGGCTGAAGTCTGCTCCGGCATCTCATCAGTTATTAAGACAAAATGCCGGAGCAGACTTCAGCCCTGGTATCCGAAACTTATGACAACCAACTAATTGTCACATATTACATTTATAGATAAATTCCTCTATTTTACATATCGAGGTCTCATTCATTCTGTTATTG
>NC_142949.1:35671597-35686597 GCF_046866305.1 Octopus bimaculoides | reverse complement strand
GGTGGTGGTGCCAGCGGTCATAGTATGTAGTGGTGGTGAATATGGTGGCAGGAGTAGTAGTAGTTGTGGTGGTAGCAGCAATATAAAAAAAGTGTGTAGGTATTTGGAGTAGAGAAACTGCATATTAGGTTACACCCTACAGCAGGGACCTGATTGATGCGAGTGTCTGTTGGGTGTAAGTGTGTGTGTGCACATGTGGTGAGTGTGCACATGTGGTGAGTGTGCACATGTGGTGAGTGTGCACATGTGGTGAGTGTGCACATGGGTGTGTGGTAAGCATGTGGAGTGCGTGAGAGTGGTGTGTGAGCATGTGAGGTGAATGTGTGTGTGTGTGTGTGTGTGAGCATGGTGTGCATGTGCGTAGGCTTTGTGTATGTGTGCGTAGGCTTTGTGTATGTGTGCGTAGGCTTTGTGTATGTGTGCGTGGTATGCGTGTAGTCTTTGTGCACACGTATGTATGTGTAAATTTCTAAAATAAAATTAAGAATTAAAAGGAAAAACACTAATTCCTTTGTTTTTTTGTGTGTCATCATTATCATTTAACATCTGTTGTCCATGCTGACATGGATTTGATAGTTTGACCAGGGCTGGCCAGCTGGAGGGCTGTGCCAGGTTCCAGTCTGATCTGGCATGGTTTCTACAACTGGATGCCCTTCCAAACACCAACCACTTCTGCTTTTTAATTAACAAGAAATATTTTTAAAAGTTTAATGAAAATACTTTACGAAAATAATATAAATCCAGTCAAAATCTATTGATATAATCAAAACATTTAATGTGACACATGTTTGGTGAATTCTAATTATTGCATCACTATTTGACTGGAAATTAGTGAGTTTCAGCTTTAAATTACCGCGCTCTTCAAAATTCAGTTTGCTCATAATTCAAAGCCCTTAGAGATCAAAATCGTTTCTGGTGTTTATTGATCTCTCAGATTGTCGCATAGACACCAAACCCTCCAAGGGTCAATAGAGACCGCTTTGCAAACTCCTATTATAGACCAACACACCTTGCCACGGAAAATATTAAACTACTGACACGATCAGCTATATAAACAATTGACGTCAACAAATAGTCATGTTTCTAACGTATTGGTGTAGAAAGAAAGGTTATATCTCAGAGGGGAAAATCCAACACAACTCGCACTTTTCTCAATAAATGAATAAACAAATAAAACAAACTGAAAATGTGATTTGGATAATCGCCACTGAAGTATAGATTTATTTTCATTATTGACAATTCTAATAGAAAATTCTATTACTTTTTTTTTCTTAAAAATTCTATTTTTTTAAAAATTACAGAGTGAGATACAGTGAAATCCCACCGGAATAAAGAAAAAAAAAAGTAAATTTTTTTGTCTTTTCATAAACTAAAACATTTGACTTTTTTAAATGATATTATAATTGAGTCTCCTGACACCCTTTAATTTCCCCGGTTCTCTCGTGATATTTTTAAGAAATACAACCGGAGTTTGAATATTTTATCTGCTTTCTCATTTTATAATGTCAACATCTATGGCAACTCCCAATATATACAATACTGGTGTCTACAGCTCCCGGTTGTTTTCAATTTTCAAGTACAATTTTGACATTTAAAGTGCAATATCGATTTTTGGCACCAAATAAAATTTACTGAGTCAAAGAGGCAAACTCTGTACATGGTTTCTAGAACTTGCTACGTGGTACTCAATACCAAGTTGTATTCAGTAACAGATTGACTCAGTTCCTCGTGTTACGTAAGGTTTCATGGACACAAAGAATAAGCGCAATGAAAAAACCTTGGACACATAGGTGCAGGCGTAGCTGTGTGGTAAGAAGCTTGTTTACCAACCACATGGCTCTGGGCAAGTGTCTTCTACCACAACCTCGGGCCGACCAAAGCCTTGTGAGTGGATTTGGTAGATGGAAACTGAAAGAAGCCTGTTGTGTGTGTGTGTGTGTCCTTGTGTCTGTTTTTGTATCCCCCAACCATCGGTTGACAACTGATAGAATAAGTACCAGGTTTACAAAGAATAAGTCCTGGGGGGGGGGGTCGGTTTGTTCAACTAAAAGGCGGTGCTCCAGCATGGCTGCAGTCAAATGACTAAAACAAATAAAAGAATAAAAGAATATGGACAGACTGACAGACCGACACACACACACACAAGTACTGAAGTACATCACTGAGATAAGGAATATTAAAATAGCAGTTGCTTGTGTAATAGGCCAGGAAAATTTTAACTAAATTCTCACCTATTGGTATTGAAAACCATTATCTTAATAAATAATTCAGTTAAAACAACTCACCACTAACACAGCAACCCACACACACATATATATGTGTATATATATATATATATATATACATATATATATATATATATATGGCATGGGTGTATGTACATATATATAGAGAGAGAGTGAGCGTGTATGTATGTATGTATGTATTATATATATACGCACACATACACTCCTCCAAAGTGACCTGCATTGACATGTTTTATGTGTGAGTGGATTGTGGTTGTTGTTGTTACTATGGCGACCGTCACATTAATATTTCACAAATGGTCGAGAGGCAAACAAAGTGAGACATCTTGGTTCCTTATCACCGAGTTGAAATCTTTTCACAGTTTACTGATTTGTCCCCTATCATTTCCAACTGGAGGAGATCAATTAAATAAATACCAGTTATACAGGAGGGAACACAATAGATTCTACCTCCCTCCTATGCAGATGCAACACACCATACCTCTCTCCTCTGCACACAATAGAACATATCCTCCTTTACAAGCAATAAGCCATTATCCACCTCCCCTACAACTGCAATAGACCATACCCAACTCCCCTCCAAACACAATAGACCAGTAATAGACAAACTGCATCCTACAAGACTTTCTGAATTGTACACTTAACCCTTTAGTATTCCGACCAGCCATACCTGATCCAAACATTCTATGTTTTATGTTCAAACCAGTCAGATCTGGCTTCTCACCCCCACCCTACAATGTCATTCTAAAAATAGTCACCTCATCAAAATCTCAAAGCTAGAAGATAATGCATGATGAATTCTAAACAACGTAAATAAATAAGTATTATCTGGCCAAAATATTCTACATGTTTTATGTCCAAACTGGCCAGATCTGGCCTCTCATGCCGAGCAAAATGCTTAGAGGCATTTCGTCCGTTTTTACGTTCCGAGTTCAAATTCCGCCGAGGTCGAATTTGCCTTTTATCCTTTCGCGGTCGATAAAATAAGCACCAGTTAAGCAATGGGGCCGATGTAATCGACTAGACCCCATCCCACCAAATTTTAGATCTTGGGCCTATAGAAAAAAGGATTATTATTATCATTTCATCTCAAGTGTTCGACAAAGTAAAACAAAAAAAAAGAAACAACATTGAGTAACGTTGACATAGTTCCACTGACATAAACGGAATAACGGCAACGCTGACACGTCATCGCCAATAATTGAAGAAGGTGAGCTTCCTGAAACTAAAGTGCAAAGTGATCAATAAGATATCTTATGTAAACATTAAGAAAAAGGAGCTTCTACGAGCTCCATAAGATTGGGAAATCATTCTTCACGGTTCGTTGATCAAAAGTATTGAAATGCCACAGTTAAAAAAACAGACAAAAAAATACCTAATTAGAGGAGAATCAAATGCCATGTAAGAGGAATATCTGGTAAAAGAAAACACATTTTTTAAACCATTCCTATCTCTAAGATTATTCTATGTAGTGTTGAATATATGGAATCGATTCTGACAGAATTCCAGCTCAGAACGGAAAGACACGTGACTTTACAACACCAACAATAACAAAGTGACGTGATTACATATAACAATAACATCAACGTAGAGATGTGATAACACATAACTAGTCCCCAGGGGGCCCTCATGATTCTAGGAGTCCAACTCTGATTTATGTGCCGTGATATGTTGTCAATAATAAGTCTATACTATAAGGCCCAGTGCGTCGATTTGTGCCGGGTGGGAGCCGATTTTGAACTTGGATTTGGTTTGCTGCCAATAAGTAAATATCATAGGGTCCAATGCATTGATTTGCCCGGGGGCCTCACGGGTCTAGGGACCCAATTCTGATTTATGTATGCTGTCATATAAATACTATAGGCTCCAGTGCCTCGATTTGCCCAGGGATCTATGAATATTGCTTCGACTGCCCTGCACATGACAACAGTAGCAAGAGACTTGGTTGCATATAACAACAACATAGAGACGTGATTGCATTATAGCAACAACAAACAACTTGATTACATTTAATAATCTTTTCTGCTATAGGTACAAGGCCTGAAATTTTGGGGAAGTGGGCGAGTTGCTTACATCGAACCCAGTACTGAATTGGTACGTATTCCACCGAAAAGGGTAGTATTTGAATTCAGACCATAACGAATCGGAAGAAATACCGCTAAGCATTTTGTCACTAAGGATTCTGCTAGCTTCGCCACCTGCGCCTTACATAATATAATAATAATAATAATAAACAACAGCAACACAAATACGTGATTTCACAGCAACAATAACAAAGAAATATAATTGCACATAACAACGTGGAAACGTGATTGATTAAACAACAAAGATGCGATTACACCTAACAACACCAGTAACAACACAAAACGTAGAAACGTGACGCCAAAATGTATTGAGACAAGAATGGAAATAGCGATACTATACTTCGATAATATTAGCAGACAAACAACAGAAAACACACACACACACACGTACCAACAAACCAACACACCAAATAACGAGGTAGCCTTTACAGACAATCAGACGGTCGGCCAGAAATGGCAGTCACATCTCCCTCAAAGCACACACTACCGTCTTAAACAAGATATAAGAAAGGATGTTTATGATCGGAAGAACATCACTGATCATAGATTCATTGTATCGGAGCTAAAGAAAGAACGATCGAATACACACCATACACACACACAGGTGTTTGCATGTGTGTTGAGTAATCCTCTAGTTTAATGTTATTTGGTTTTTGTAACCTCACATTAAAATATAAATCATATATGTGTGTGTGTGTGTGTGTGTGTGTGTGGATAGATAGATAGAATATATTGCATGGACACGTCCTCACGTTCGTTTTTTTCCTGTTTTTTTTTTAATTACTTGTTCTTTGAATATATATATATATATATATATATATATATATATATATATATATATATATATGCACATACACACACAGAGACGTAACACTAATAAAGATCTGCCGTGTTGTCGAGACAAAGGAATGGTGGAAGTCTCCCCAACCAAACACCCACCCACCGCCTCGTGGAATGATGACTGTCATTATTCCACTCGGTTTTGTTATTATCATTATCATTACATTCACCGACGAAAATAACCGTCATTCCATAATCCACGGTAAGACATTATCAACACAGATAACGCTATCATTACACACACAAACAGACATTATCAGCAACTACAGCAGTAACAGCGAGATTGCTGGTTCAAATCTCACATTGACTTCTTGTGTCATTCACATTAAATATATATCCCTCGTCAAGCTTTCTGTTTAATTTCTGCATTGACTATCAATTTGTTTCTTCCCCCCCCCCCCAACTATCCTTCCACTTATCAACAGATCTATCTATCTGTCTGTCTATGCCTGTCACATACTTATGTATCTGTCATCACATATCTATCTGTCTGACATTCACATATATGTGTATTACGTATCTATCTATCTATCTATCCATCCATCTACCTTCTCACCTTTCACCCTGTCAATACATCCTGTCATTCATACATCCATCTCTCCATCTAGCAATCTGTTGATCAATGCATTTATTATAACAGCTATCAATCCTTCTCTTTCTGTTCGTAATCTCTCACGCAAAACACACGCGCGCGAGCGACACCCGCGAAATCGCTTTTCACAAATCACTATTCATTCAGAAACCGCGAAACACACAAAACGAAGACAGTCACTACAATCGTGACCACCACACAGTAATTATTATTATCATCATCATTATTATTATCATTTAGACACAGGTCAGTAACAATCTGGTTGACCTTTGCTTAAAGTTGTTCTAGCTATGAGCATCTCGTCTTGTATTCAAGACTACAGTATCAAAAGTAACGAACATGTTTTTTTTCTTTCAAGACAGAACGGTATGATTTGAAGGATATTTGGCTGCTATTTTCAGCAGGTCGAACGACTACGTATTGTATGTGTAGTAAATATTTTATATCGTTGTAGAGGTTCGAAATTACTCGAAGTAATGAGTACCTTTTAGTTGTTCAGACCCCTGGTCAACCCTGACTTAGCACACCTATTCTCAAAAGCGTTCCAGCCTAGACCACCTCTCTCTTTTTTTTTCTCCGGTCATAGGCATATAAGTACCACATTATCCAACGTGTGTGTGTGTGTGTGTTTTCCGATTAAAAGACGGCAGGTGCGTGTGTGTGTGACTGATTTAAGGTAGAATTGGCTGCTACTTCTAGCAGATCGGAGGAACAGCGTTGCATGATACAGGGGAAAAGGGGGGTGGGGGAATAACTATCAATTAAAATATGAAGACAACACAAGGAGTGCGTGTATATATACAACAACACGCTCGAACGCACACATACAGTGTGCATGTTAGTATATATATGTGTGTGTGTATTTTGTTACATACAACGTAGTGTGACCATATACACATGAATTTGAATAAATATATATATATTTTTTACTTGGTGGGCCTAGAGGGTGGTGTTTGTGTGTGTATATGTATACACACACACACACACACGTATGTACATACATATATAGCTCAAACAGAAAATGTCACATATAAATATTTCTACACACAGTGGTGCTCCAGCATGGCACGAGTTAAAGTATGACAGTATATGCCCTTTTTCTCTCTCACATATACACACATATATACATACATACTCATGTTTAAGGGCCACTCAATTATACGCAGCGGTAGAAATATATACATGCCTTCAATTTATGTTCGTATATGCATGTATGTATATGTCTGTGCGTTCGTGTTCTTTAGGTCGAGCTAGTGGCACCAGCTAAGACCATGCTGGAGCACATGTGAATGCCCACATGTATGTATAGCAAACAATTACGTCTGTGCGAGGTTATTTATTTGTAACTAGCAACAGGAAAGCTTCAGTTAAAATGTTATATCTGATAAAATATATCCATACACATTTTAAAGTTTGTGTTTGTGTACGTAAATATGATAGATATATAGATAGATGGACAGATGGAAAGATAGATACATACCTGAATAGATAGAAAGATAGGAATATACATACATGGATAGATAAAAAGATAGATAGATACATACATTGATTGATAGAAAGATAGATACATTCATAGATAGAAAGATAGATACATAGACAGATAGATGGATGGATAGATAGACAGACAGAGAGATAGGTAGATGTATAAATAGACTGATAGACAGACATAGGTACATAAACAGGTACATAGATAGATAAACAGGCATATAGATAGATATATACATAGACAGGTAGATAAAACTGGAACAGGTACAAAAATACTGGGGAGGGTCGTGAAATGCATGTTTAAGGAAAACAATATGCAAACACACATATATAGGTAGATAGATATATTACAAAACATGATGAGCACAAATGTCTCTTGGACTATATATGTACGTCAAATTTTGGCATAACGCTCCATTGTATTTACCTCCGCAATTAATTGTTGTGTGCTGTGGCCGAATTCTTTCCATCGCCGTTCTGTCATCTGGCGCAGTGGAATCACTTGTTTGGCAATTGCCGTCCATATTCTTGGTGGTCCGATTCTCCAGTTCTGGTGTGACTCGGTTCGACATTTAATCAAAATTCTTCAGATACAAATTATATATAGGGATATATATATATATGTATATATGTATATCAATATTTATAAATATACATATATGTATATATGTATATCAATATTTATAAATATACATATGTGTGTTTATGTTTACGCTATTGGAGTGGATGTGCGTGCGTATGTATCGATAGATAAATAAGCAGATATTTATGTAAGAGAGAGAAGGAGAAATATTTGTTGCTGCTACACCGGAACGAGCAGCAATGCTAGTCTTGATAACAATGTTTATAGTAAAATAGGATAAAGGAAAAATCAAGCAAGCGACTCTGCCAAGAATTGCGGGAAAAACGTCTCGCGAAAGAAATTTGGAAATGGGTGATTGAGTAAGGCATGGAGGAGGAGGAGGAGGTGGTGATAGAGTGAATGTTTGAGTGTGAGTGATAGACTAAGAGAGTAAGCGGAGTCGAGGGAAAGAAAGGAGATGGGGAGAGCGGGACTGAGGTAAAGGGAAGTGAAAATGACAGAGGGTGATACGGAAAAGTGAAGAAAAGGTAGATAAGATTGACATGAAATAGATAAGATAAATAAATAGAAAGAGAGATAGATAAATAGAGAGAGAGAGAGAGAGAGCGGGGAAATTGTTTTATAAAATGTGAGAGGTATTGCTTTACGGGGGCTGAGGTAGGAGGAGAATAATATAGTATCAAGCGAGATAGGGTGGAAAGAAGAGAGAAAGGAATGCGCGGGAGTGAAGGGGTCGGAAGGAAAACGAAAGCGAGAGAGAGTGAGAGAGGGAAAGAAATAATGTAGGTGAGAGGGGTGACGAAAAATATGTGAGAAAAGTAGAGAGTGAGGGAGGGAAGAGTGTGAGAGGGAGAGGTGTTGATATATAGAGAGAGAGAGAATGAAAGGGAAGGTGAGTGTTAGAGAAATAAAGAGAGTGACAGAGAATAAAAGGTGTATGAGAGGGAGGTAGAGTGGGGTGTTAGTCCAAAGAGAAAGAAAGAGAGAGAGAGGGAAGATTCTTATCAAGCAGATTGATAATATCAATAGGTGGATAGATAGATAGATAGATAGATATAGATAGATAGATAGATAGGTAGGTAGATACATTTCTTTTATTAGCCACACAGGGCTCAACGAAGATGGGACAAATACAATGTAGAGCTTTTCTTTTTGGGAGGGGGAAGGAAGGAAAAAAAAATAGTTAAATAGATAGATAGATAGATAGATAGATAGATAGATACATTTCTTTTATTAGCCACACAGGGCTCAACGAAGATGGGACAAATACAATGTAGAGCTTTTCTTTTTGGGAGGGGGAAGGAAGGAAAAAAAAAAAAAAAAAAAAAAAAATGGTGGTGTCGATCAAAAGGGATCGTAGGAAGGGAAAAAGGGGCAGTTCGATCAAAAGGGATCGAAAAAAAAGAAAAGGAAAGGCCGATCAATAGGGATCGTGTATCACACAGTAATGTTCTCGTGTAAAAAGAGGGGAGGACAGTTTAGGTTTAGCCGTGGAAGGAAAAGCCCACGGAAAAGACCACGGTAACCTTGGTCAATATTCTCATTGAAGAAACTATAACAGTAAGTGACTCTCTTTTGCCTTTTTGTTTTATTTTTTTTTTTCTTGTTCATAGGGTTATGCTCAAGATGGCTCCGTCGTTCACACGTGCCATCCTTGCTACATTCACCCATCTTTTTTTGAAGCATTCACTAGACAAGACTTCCCTTTCTACTCTCAACTTCCTCTTCAGGTGATACTTGAAGAAGTTGATGAGAGATTGCCCAGAGAGGAAAGTCTTTGTCTCTAGACCTTTCAGACGCGTCCACCATACACATTCTTTCGCCATAGCCACAAGTACGATGAAAATAGCTCTTCCTTCCCGTTTAAAGGAAGGAGGCGCGACAATATTCACGATAGACTCGGCTGATAGACCGACTCGTCCCACACGCGATAGCAGTTGTTCGACGTAAGCCCACAGCTCCGAAATGGTGGGACACTGTACGAGTGCGTGCAGAACGGTTTCGTCGCTCTGCCGGCATCTCGGACAGGTCGGCCCCGTGTTTCTCGAGCCATGCCTGTAGAGCTTATCCCGAACGGGTAGTGCTTCTCGATAGCACTGCCAGGCCAGGGATCTCTGGAAGTTGTCCATAGGTCCCGGCCCGAAGGTCGTCTTAAACAGGCGGGTCAGGTATTCCTCGTCGACGCCCAGGTTCGCCCCGAGATCGTCGTCGTACCTTCCCTCCACTAATCCACTATAGAATGCGTTAGTTGTGATGCAGTCGCTCAAGGTTGACCCGGGTTGTTGGAGTTGCCGAAGAGCAGCGCGACACTCGCGGTGCCATTCGCCCTTCCTCGGCCTCTTCTTGATCCATGACTGCAGTTCGGTCATGGAGACGAGCTGCGGGAAAGCGCGCCGCACAAACGGTGACCACACCTGTTCACCGCTGTCTACGTAGAGCCGGAGATGTCGCAGTCTCAGCGCGTGTCTGCGCATCATCAACCACGGCATGCCCAGTCCTCCTTTTAACGGGTGTTGGCAGCAAACGGATCGCCTAACCATCGGAACGCTTCCTTTCCACAAGAAGCGGAAGAGGATGCGCTCCAGTTTGGTGATGGTAGGGTCGGGACAAGGAACGACGGTCAGGCGGTAGTAGATGACGGACGCGATGTACGTGTTCGCCACCTCCGCCCGACCTTTCAGGGAAAGCTTCCTCTCGGCCCATTGCCGGGCTAGAGTGGCCACCCTTCTCGTTATCTCGTCCCAGTTCTTCTCCGTTTGGAGGTCTGGACCAAACCAGACCCCGAGCATCTCAACCGGACCGTCAGTCCAACGTCCCACGACGGAGGCGCTACTTGACGGCATGGGGTTGCTTCTCCAGGTGCCGAGCCGCAAGCCCACTGACTTATCCCGGTTGATTTTCGCTCCCGTTACCGCTTCGTAGTCTCTCAGTGTCTCGCCGACAAGCTCGATGTGCTTTTGGCTAGACACTATGACGGTGACGTCGTCCGCGTATGCCGACACGCTCGTCCCGCATCCCAACTCTCGCGGGATGCCCCTCAGCGTCGCCAGCTTCCGCAGTAGTGGCTCGAGAGTCAACACGTACAGAAGCGACGAGAGGGGGCATCCCTGACGGACCGAACGTGCAATGTCGAAGGGTCTTGATAGATGCCCATTGACGCGAACTACCGAACGGATGCCTCTGTACAAGGCAGCCATCCAGCCGCGGAAAATGGGACCGAAGCCGGCTGCTATGAGGACAGCCTCCAAGTATTGATGGTCTACCCTATCGAAAGCTTTCGATTGATCTAAATTGATCAGGGCCCCACCCATGCCAGGTTCCTTAACTACCCTCTCTATGATGTAGCGCATCAGATGGAGGTTGTCATGGATGCTCCTGCCCGGCACCGCGCACGTTTGCGCCTTGCCGATCAGTTTCTCGATGACAAGCGCCAACCGCTTGGCTAACACCTTGGCCAAAATTTTCAAGTCTGCATTGAGCAGAGTGATGGGCCTAAAGTTATCTATGACGTCCCCCTTGTTTGGATCTTTCTTCAGCAGCGTTACGGCTCCTCGACTCACAAAACCGGGAATGCTCCCGTTTTGCTGCCAGTTGCAGTACACCGCCACCAAGACGTCTCCAAACAAGTCTGGCTTACAGTTGTAAAGCTCGTAGGGCAGACCATCCAAACCCGGAGATTTGTCCCTCGAGCATCCCGCCATCGCGTCCCTCACTTCCGCCGCCGTGATGGCACCTTCGCAGCACTCCGCCTCTCTTGCCGAGAGTCGTGGCAGGCTGTGCAGGTAGGCACTGAAGTCCACCCTGCGTTCTCGCTCGCCATTCGTCCCAAACAGTCGAGCAAAGTGCCGCTGAAAGGCCTCACACATTTTGCTTGGCTCGAGCAGTTCGCGCCCCTGTTCGTCCACCAGAGACCGAATGGTGGCTTTGTTGCCCTGTTGCGCCTCCGCCACCCGGGCCTCTCGTGCGGCTCCAACACCTTCGTTTCTTAGAGCACGCATCCTAGCCCTGACAACGCACCCTTCGTGTTTGGCGTTGAAGTGTTGGTCAAGGGCCAACCTCGCCGCCAAAACGTCGGATGCGATGCCACTTCTAATTGCCTCTTCTAGCTTCTTAACTAGTTCACCCTCTACTCTGTTTCTGTCTATGGCTAGTGCTTTGCTATACCTAACCGCTTCTGCTTTTATTGCTCTCTTGAGGGCAAACCACCATTTGTTATTGATGATGGCTCCTGTCAAAGCCCTCTTTACTAACGTGCTAATCCGGTCTCTGAAAACTGGTCTCGACGGGAAAGACGCGTTTAGTTTCCAGTAACCGGAGCCCTGCCTATGTGTCTTATCTAAGTCTAGCGTACACGTCACAAGTTTGTGATCCGTGTAGCTGACTATGTGAAATTGTGGACACCCTATGCTATCTCTATCTACTCTCCTACACAGTATTCTATCTAGATACGATCTCGACGACCCGATGCGGTTTGTCCATGTCCACATTGGCGCATTCGGGTAATCGAGTCGGTACCTGTCAGACAGTTGAAAGCGTCTGAGCAGGTCTTTGAGGCATTTGCATCCCCGTCTATTCCTATCTCTGCCCACATAGTCTAGATGCGTGTCCAAGGTAGCATTCCAATCCCCCACTAAAAGTAAAGGACGAGACGTTCCTAGGAATACTTCTAGACGTCGAAAGAAATCCGGCCTACCTGTTAAAGGTGGTGCGTATACTGATATGAGTCGAAAAGCACACCCATCGCTACCATCGACATCCAGAACAACCAATCTACCCTCCGGGTCTATGAATACTGTCTTTACTTCGAGATCCAGACTCTTGCGAAAGAGTACCGCCGTGCCACTACCGCCCATTCTCGGCAGACAGGGAGAAAAATAAATGTTAAACTGTCTGCCAAACATGGGCGATAGGGCCCGCGGATCATGGAGTCTGGTCTCGCTTATGGCTATGATTTCTAGTTTATGTGACTTTATGTCATTTAGGAGGTACCCTTGTTTCCAAGGGGACCCCAAGCCACGCGCATTTACACAACCAATCTTGAGCATCATTTTGATTTGAGTGTTAAAGTTTTATAAAGAGAGTCACTTACCGTTTGAGAGTTTTTGTGTCTCCTCCTTCGGGTTTTCTTCGAGGAGATCACTATATAGTTTTTTCGCCAGGTATTTTTGGCATTTGCCAACTGCCTTTGGAAAAATAGATTTTAGTGTGTGGTGCAGGGTTGGTGTTATGTGTAGTATTTTGATGTGTTCTGGCGGTGTTGTGTATGGGTGGTTGCTGGTTTTTATGTCTTCGTTTGTTATGTTTGTTTTTGTATTGATGTATTCCATCAACTCTGAGTTTTTTGTGTTGATGGCAGTGAGCATTGTGTGTGTACTTGCTTTTGGGGTTTTGTTGCTTGTATTGTAGTTGTGTGTGCTTGTGTTGGTGTCTGGAGTGTTTTCGGGAGTTGTGTATCTCCCTGCTTTGTTTGTGTTTGCTTTTCTTTTCTTGCTCCTCTTCCTCCTTCCTTTCTGGGCTATTTGCCATTCCTCATTACTTTCATCTTCCGACGAAGGTTCTGAGGAATCGGAAGGGGGTAGGGGCAAATTGTGAGCGTCTGTGTGTGCTTGTGTGAGTGGTTGTGTTGCTGTTTTTGTTGGTGCTGATGGCTTGTTATTTGTGTGAGGTGTGTGTGATGTGGGGGAGGGGGAAACAGTCTTGGAATTTTCTTTCTTTTCCCCTGCTTCCTCACTTGTTGTTTTTGCAGATGCTGTTGTCTTCTCAGTTGCCAGTGTTGCTTGTGTTTCTCTTGTTTTGATTGTTGATGGTGGTGTTGGTAGTAGGGTTTTTTTTCCGGGTTTTGGTGGTTGCCCTTGTTGCTTTTTTTGGTTGGCGGCGGTTGGGCAACTGTCCTTGAGGTGTGCCTCGCTGCCGCATACATAACAACGTGGCCGCCTTCCTTCCACCACTACATATAACTTGTGGTCCTTTGCCAGTTGGATGTGTGTGGGGATCTTTTGGCACTCCTCTTCGGTGATGTGGAGGAGGACTTCGACTTTTTTTCCCCCTTCCCAGTTTTTCTCCTCTGCAGTAGCAATTTCTAATATATTTGCCTCCTCCATTTCGAGGCATATAGAACCTACTATCCACTGTGTTTCCACTTGTGAAGGGACATAGATAGATAGATAGGTAGGTAGGTAGGTAGGTAGATAGATAGATAGATAGATAGATAGATAGATAGGTAGGTAGGTAGGTAGATAGATAGATAGATAGATAGATAGATAGATAGATAGATAGGTAGGTAGATAGATAGATAGATAGATAGATAGATAGATAGTTAAATAGATAGATAGATAGATATATAGATAGATAGATAGATAGATGGATAGAGATAGATAGATAGATAGGTAGATAGATAGAAACTAAACTGCAGATGGATTCATCGGCAGGAAGAAAGCTGCCAAGAGGGGGAGGAGGTTGGCACCATGCAGCAAATGAACAAATGATTTTGTTGTTGTTGTTGTTACAATGACAGAATCGGTAAATATTGAACCAAATGTCGAAAAGTAAATATTTAGTTCCAAACACATATGTTCTAAGTTCGAATCCTGGCAAGGCCAACATTACCTTCCAATCTTTTGGGGGCCAAACCATCATGTATTAGGTTTAATTCAATCTATCTCAATGCCATTCCATTGGCTCCTGCAAATTTGTTGTTTTGGATCGACAACAACTCTTTATGTTCTGTGTTCAAACCTTACCAAGGTCAACATGTTTGTCTTTCATCTCTTTGGGGTTGATGAAGTAAAGTACAAGTCATGTATGAATAAGGGGCCAGGTTCAGCACCAGAGAGGCCCTAAGCACTGAAATGATTTTGGTGCCCCGTATATAATTCAAAATACAAACAATAAAATAATAATAATAATAATAATGGTTTCAAATTTTGCCACAAAGGCAGCAATTGGGGGGGGGGAGTCGATTCATCAACCCCAGTGTTTAACTGGTACTTATTTTATTGGCCCTGAAAGGATGAAAGGTAAAGTCGACCTTGGCAGAATTCGAACTCAGAGTGTACCATCAGGGGAAATACTGCTAAGCATTTTGTCCAGCATGCTAACGATTCTGCCAGCTTGCAGAAGAGAGAATTTCCTGAGGAGCTCGCATGTAGGATATTGTTTTCTTCATTTTTC
>NC_142949.1:35636597-35664097 GCF_046866305.1 Octopus bimaculoides | reverse complement strand
TCCAAGAGAAACAACTCAGGATGGTGCATGGCATGGAATTGGACAAGAAAGATGAAGAATGGTCTATTAAATAACGTGCAGCCATACATTGTTGATTTATTGCACTTATCTCAAGTTTCACAGAATGTGAAACAATCACCTGGTGGCAATTGTGAATAGCTCCAAATGAGAAGGGGAGATAATCCTGAGGAATAAAGTTCTTGAGAAAAGACATACTGTCAAGAAAAAGAAGGTTTAATTGTCATTGTCTGGAGACAAGAAAACAGCTTTGTGCATGTTTCTGCTTCTGTAGGCATTATCAGCACAGCAGTTATCCTACTTTATCTTTTAGAATATACATGATTATCTATCATTATCATCATCATCATCATCATTTAATGTCTGCTTTCCGGCTGGCATAGGTCAGATGTTTTGACCGGAACTGGTAAGTTGGGGAGCTGCACTAGGTTTCAATCTGATTTGGCATGGTTTCTGTAGCCGGATGCCCTTCTTAATGCCAACCACTCCAAGAGTGTAATGGATACCTTTTACGTGCCACCGGCACAGGTGCCAGTTATGTGACACCAGCATCAATGATGACTACAATTTCACTTTGCTTGACAGGTCTTCTTCTCAAGCACAGCATATCACCGAAGGTCTTAGTCACTTGCCATTGCCTCTATGTGGTAAGTAGCTTGCTTACCAACCACATGGTTCCGGGTTCAGTCCCACTGCGTGGCACCTTGGGCAAGTCTCTTCTACTATAGCCTCGGGCCAACCAAAGCCTTGTGAGTGGATTTGGTAGGCGGAAACTGAAAGAAGCCTGTCGTATATATGTATATATATATACGTGTGTGTTTGTGTGTCTGTGTTTGTCCCCCCAACAACGCTTGACAACCGATGCTGGTGTGTTTACGTCCCCGTCACTTAGCGGTTCGGCAAGGAGACCGATAGAATAAGTACTAGGCTTACAAAGAATAAGTCCTTTCACTTCACCGTCCCACGAATTCTTTCCAGGTCGTCCAACTTTTTCCTTCTGGTTGTCTGTATGATACTTGAAAACAACGAAAAAGTTAATTCTCAAGGGAGATTACTTTAAATTATACTGCAGTTACGTCCCTTGTATCATCCTTCAGTGGAAAATTCTCATTTTTTTTTTTCGATATTATTTTTTTTATCTATCTATTTCTTTCTTTCTTTCTTTCTTTTCTGTAATTTACAGATAGATAGAAACGTAGACAGCAGTATTCGAGCTGGCAGAATCGTAAGAACGCTGGACGAAATATTTAGTGGTACTTCGCCCGTCAATACGTTCCGAGTTCAAATTCCGCCGAGGTCGACTTTGCCTTTCATCCTTTCGGCGTTCAAAAAAAAAAAAAAAAAACAAGTACCAGTTACGCACTGGAGTCGATGTAATTGATTCGCCCCCCCCCGAATTTGCTAGCCTTGTGCCAAAATTTGAAACCTATATTAACAGAAGATAAGGCGGCGAGCTGGCAGAATCTTTGGCACACTGAGCGAGAATGCTTAGCGGTATGTCGCCTGTTCGCTACGTTCTGAGTTCAAATTCCGCTGAGGTCAGCTTTATCTTACTTCCTTTCGGAGTCCGTAAAATATGTACGATTTAAGTACTGGAGGTCGCTATAACCGGCTTACTCATTCGCTCGAAATTGCCAGCCTTGTGCCAAATTTGGAATTTGTTGACAGAAATAAAAACGGCAAACTGCTTTGTGACATTTTTCTTTTTCTTTTCCCTTTTTTATTTATTTATTTATTTTATTTTATTTTTTTGTTTTTTTTTCGCTTCTTTACCTTTTGAGTTCAATTCTGCCGAGGTCGGCTTTGCTTTCATTCTTTCAGGGTCGATAAAATACGGGGTCGATGCAATCGACTAACCCGCTTCCCCTTAAAATTGCTGGTATTGTGCCAAAATTTGAAACCATTGCTCACAGGAATTTCAAAGCCAAGAAAATCATTAGCACTTTCACGCAAAACATGTTGCCTTTTTGAAATATCTTTTTTTCCAGACATCCTTCATGTAACTGGATGTTAGTTCTCACAAATAATAATGAATATTTCCAATTGCATGCTGAATATTGAAATTCTTCCAGAATTCTTCAAGTGTAATTGCATCTCCAGACAGAACATCAACCGCTTTTGTAAAAGTTCTAATTAAAATAAGTCTGAAACGAAGAATTTGGCGTTTCGTTTCATAAACTTTTTACCATTTAGTTAAATACCTCGAGAATCAATAATTATCGGTCAGGAATCAATCAGTTGCAGTTTTATTTATTGATTATTATGTTCGATTAGAGTAATTTTGATTGTTGCTGTAATATAATTGGGTTAAACAACTGCATCAATCAAGCCGTGTGTGTGTGTGTGTGTGTGTGTGTGTGTGTGTGTGTGTGTGTACGTGTGCATGTGTATGTGTGTATGCGTGTACACGTATGTGCTTGTGTGTATGTGGGTATATGTATGCGCGTATGCGTGTGTATGTATGTGTGTGTATGTGTACGTATATGTGTATGTGCGAAAGTGTGTACATGTATGCTATGTGTGTGTTTGTGCGAGTATGTGTGTAAATGTGCGTGCGTGCGTATGTACGTGTGTATGCGTGCATATGCGTGAATGACTATGCATGTGTGCGTGTGTGTGTGTGTGTGTGTGATATTTAAGTCAGGAAGGAAAGTAGTGCTCACGACCCTTTACAGGGCCTCCGAATCTGGTGAGAAGGAGAAAGACAGGTACCCCAAAACCTACGACCTGGTCCCAATGACCCCAGCAGAGTGAACGCCACCGCTAAATGATACCCAAGAGGGCAGATGGTGATGCTACCCCAGGTAATGGCTAGGACTGTTACAACACAAACAGGCCTTGGCAGGATTTGAACTTGGAATGTAAAAATCAGGAGGAAATACCACAAGAGATACAGACCCAACGTTGTTACAGTTCCACCAAACCATCCCTGGACTGGTGATTTTTATCGAAGCTGAAATAATGAAAAGCAGCCTTCGAAAGTTTTCGATCTTTGAGATTATCTCTCCTTCTCAAGTGGATCTAGTTTTAACTGTCGTCTGATGATTAAGTGACATATCGTCTATAAACAGAGAAAGATTCTAATAAATGAAAAACTTGAGCTGCCTCAGCTCAAAAACTGAGATATGTACAAGATGTCCCCACCTAGATACATACATTTTAGTCAACTGGAAAATCAAACCTCTAGACCTTAAACAATTCCATGGAACCGCCTTTCTATGAAAGACTCTATTTGGATCATTCCTTTCTTTTACTTTTGTTTCTTTAATGCCTCTTTTTCTTTTTTTGTCTTTTCTGTTGTATTCTACTACGCTTTATATATATGACTATGAACAAGCGTGTTCTTTGCTCATCTGTTAACACTGACTTAGCACAGACTTTATATAAATTCTGAGTTTAGGTATACGAGGAGGGTGGTGCTGAAAAGTTCCTGGCTTTAAGAGAATCGCGAAAGGCCTGGCTGGAGGCACAAACTTCCGAGTTCTTTTACAGGGCTTAGAAAAAACTGAAGGACTGCTGCAATAAGTGTATGAATCTGAGAAGGGAACATATTGAATAAAATCATAATTAACTGATCCTCCTGTATTTTCCTTAACCCAAAGCCAGGAACTTTTCAGCGCCCCCTCATATATCTATATTTACGTGTGTGTGTCTTTATGTCTGTGTTTGTGACCCACCCCCACATAGACCTAAACTTTTATGGATATGTGGCTATTTCATTAACATATAAACAATATTCTCTTTCAAATACTTTTCTTACGCAACACTTTATTTGCTTTTAATGTTTGATCAATAAGAGAGACATCTAGCAAAGTGATTTCCAGATTTACTGCTTATTCATTTTCCTCCTTTTGTCAAGAAATGGGCTTAATGTAATTTTTTTTCTCGTGTTTCCATCCCAAGTGAGATTATATTGGAAGCCATTTTGAATTTATTATTATTATTATTGCCTTTGCACAGCTTCTAACGCTGGACATGAATTGCGGTGTCAGCTGTTCACTACCAGTGAACTAAGGTAACACCTCTTATTTTTCAAGCACCTTCCGGAGTATTCGGGCGGTTCCAAGCAGTGCTGTTTTCTGCAAATGCTCCACCCTTAATGCAGCCCCTATTTGTTCCATATAATTCTCAAGATTTTTACTCACTGTTCTCAGGGCTCCGACAATTATTGGTACTAGTACCACCTTTTTCAGAGACCTCAACTGCTTAACCTCCCAGCTTATTATTATTATTATTATTATTATTATTATTATTATTATTATTATTATTTTATGTTTGACTTTTGTTTTGCATTTGTACAAGTTGGATCCAAGTCTCACCCAGAGACCTCAAGAGACAACAAGTTAGAAGTTCATGTAGGTGTTATGCCTAGGGTACCATATATTTGGATTTGTACAGTTTTGTTCAAGTGAATGTTTAAGAAACCATAAGAAAATTATGTTTGCTTTAAAATTTGAGATCACATAGACAGTATTTTACGTAGGATATGGGCAGTTCCCATGAGCACTATCTTTTGGACTTCAGCCATTTTGGGGTTTCCTGGTATCTGAGCTAGGTAGTAATCAGCCCGTTTCGCTGTCATTCCCAGGGCACCTATGACAATAGGTATTGTTTTCGTCTTCAGATTCCACATTTTGCTAATTTCTATTTCAAGATCTTTATATTTGCTCAGTTTTTGGTAGGTCTTGACAGATACGTTTATATCAATTGGGACAGTCATATCAATGAGGAGGCATGATTTTTGTCTGAAGTCTTTCAGTATGATGTCTGGCCTATTTGCGTCTATCTTTCTGTCAGTTTGAATGGTGAAGTTCCAGAGGAGTGCAATGTGATCATTTTCAAGTACTGGGGGTGGTTTGTGTTCCCACCAGTTTTTATCATGGGGCAAGTCCAGGTTTTTGCATATTACCCAGTGAATATATTGTGCATATATTATTATTATTATTATTATTATTATTATTATTATTATTATTATTATTATTATTATTATTATTATTATTATTATTATTATTATTATTATTATTATTATTATTATTATTATTATTACTACTACTACTAAGGTGGTGAACTGGCAGAATCGTTAGCACACCGGGTGAAATGCTTAGCGCTATTTCACCCGTCGCTACGTTCTGAGTTCAAATTCCACCGAGCTCGACTTTGCCTTTCATCCTTTCGGGGTCGATAAAATAAGTACAAGTAGACACCTGGGGTCGATTGTTCATTTTTTTTTTTTTATCATAGCCAGTGCTGCAATTATTACTGGTATTGTTTTGACCTTTATACCCCACATCTTATCATTACCGAACCTCTCATCCGGAATCCAGAAATCCGGAATTACCAGAAACGCGGTTATTTTCGAAACTGGCTCGCTTTGACTTTCGCGAGCTTTAGTAGTTTACCACACGACGCCAAATCAAACAGAACCTGTTTTAGAAATGTCTTAGTATGTGTGTATGTGTCATACAATTTTGCTCGTTACTTTTCGTTGTTCATTACCTGGTGAGCGACAACTAGTCACCTCGGGACAGGCGTTGTAGAGTAACATCATTGCTCAACACAAATTCCGGCGTTATTTGGTTTACAAAAATAAAAAATAAAAAATGAAAAAATCAGAGTTTCTTGAATAGTAACATCTCCAATCGTTTTAACTGAGTTACGATTTTGATAATACGTGGTCTACATCTTTATTCTGCTCTTTCGAATCACATAAAGGAATAACGGTTCGCTTATACATACATACACACACACATATACATACATACATACATACATACATACATACATACATACATACATACATACATACATACATCTCTCTCTCTCTCTCTCTGTATATATATATATTCTTTTTCTTTGCTTATTCCAGTCATTTGACTGCGGCCATGCTGGAGGACCGCCTTTAGTCGAGCAAATCGACCCCAGGACTTATTCTTTGTAAGCCTAGTACTTATTATATATATATATATATATATATATATGTGTGTGTGTGTGTGTGTGTGTGTGTGTGTGTGTGTGTGTGTATACATACACACACACATATGCGAACACACGGGCTATATAGCTTCTGATATAAACAGGTTTATAATTACTAAGAATATCGATTGCTATTTATAGTATTCCGAGCGTTTTCATTGAATGTCTCATACGATTTTTGTTTGACAACATTGATAAGTGATGATACAATTAGCTTCTTAATGCTTTACACCACCGTACAATAGCTGTGACCTTCTCTTCGTCTGTTCGTCCAGTCGTCACAAATCTGTGTGTACATTCTTTTTCTTTACTCATTTACGCTATTTGTAAACTCGCATGAAGCAACATATATTCTATACGCTGTATTTTAACAACTAGTTACAAATAAAGTTATGTAAAAACACACACACACACTAATAATGTCGTAAGCATACATCACAGACACATATGCACGCATATACATACATCATAGACACACATACATACATACATACATATACAATGGTTTGGGATAGAGAAGAGAAACTGTGCACAGTTGTGGAAATTAGCTGCCCAGCGGATGTTAACACAAAGCTGAAGATCAGTGAAAAAGAGAACACCTACGCTGGACTATTGAGAAATCTGCAGTTACTCTATCCAGATTACAAGTTCAGGTTTATATCTGTAATTATTGGGGCCCTGGGATATGTAACACATTGCCTAAATACCAATCTTGAGAAATTAGGCTTCTCAAAACCAGAAAGGAGAAAGCTAATTCGAAGACCACAGATCCAATCCATCAGTGGAACTGTAAAAATCTGTAAAACTTTCCAGAAGTTTAACATTTATATATATATGAGCATGTCTAGATATGTAACTATATGCATGAAAATACATACATACATACATACATATAGATATATAAAGGAATTAATGGTAATGTTATACTACTTCGGAAGAATCCTTATTACAAATATATATATATATATATATATATATATATATATATATATATATATATATATATATATATATATATAATTTAGATTCAAAATTGAATGTGGCACTTAAGTTTAAGCACCAGAATATAGTATGGTATTATCCAAACCATTCCAAAAACAAGGTGATCAAAAATCAAAAAAAGCAACACGGATTTTCAAGGTTATTGCAGTACGTACGTTTCATGCCACTCCATTTATTTAAGTAAAGTACCTGTGTTTCAAAGGGCCAGCCTTGTCACACTCTGTGTCACGCTGAATCTCCCTGAGACTATATTAAGGGCATGCGTGTCTGTGGAGTTCTCAGCCACTTGCACGTTAATTTCACGAGCAGCCGGAATCGTTGATCGGATCAACAGGAACACTCGTCGTCGTAACCGACGGAGTACCAGTTATACTTTATATTACAGCTTCTAAAATTGTACCTAAACTGTATGTATGGCTTCTAATATGGTACCTACACACTATCATTGGCTTCTAATACGATACGTAGTTACTGTATCTCTAGCTTCCAGCATGGCACTTAAGCTCTGTATCCATACGGTTTGCCGTGAAGAATTCACAACAGTCTTGCATTGGAGATCAGCAACATGATGGAATGCACAATTTTCTTTCGTGGTTGCTATGGAAATGATGCTGGGTGATGCAAGAAGCAACTCACTAGAAACGAAGATCGGAAGACTCTTTGCATTGCCACAGTTGTGCGTTTTATGGATGACTTCACTGCTGTAGTGTCAGCTGAAATAGAAGCAAACATCTCCGAGACCAGCCGAATGAATTATTCCAACAATATCGATTCCATACCAAAGCCAAGAATAGTCGCAGTCAGACCATAATGTAACGGAATTCCATCGCGATAATGAAAAAGAGTAGATTCTAAAGATAAAGAACCAGGATATTGAGGAATGTCGACCGTATCAACACAGTTCTCTTGAATACTGCTAAGAAGGGAGTCGTGAGATCGAGACCAAGTTGAGATAGACATTGCTACACACAGTTGCAATTTGGTACGGCAGTCAAGGTTATAAACATGGCCCTTTGCCGAGGATTTTATGATCATTCCATTACGAGGTTATTCCGACCAATCTATTCCGAGGCACTTATGACCGCTTCATTGATTAAAGGAAGGCGATCTCATTAACGAGGGTAGACAGAATGGAAAGCCATCTTTTGTCTTTTTATCTTTTACTTGTGTTTCAGTCATTTGACTGCGGTCATGCTGGGGCACCACCCTGAAAGGTTTTGGTCGAACACATCGATCCCAAGACTTGCTTTTTTTAAAGCCTAGTACATATTCTATCAGTCTCTTTTTCCGAACCGCTACATCCGGCTCTTTACATTCTGAATTCAAATGCCACCCAGGTCAACTTTGTCTTTCATCCTTTCGGCGTAGATGAAATAAGTACCAGTTGAGCACTGGGGTCGATATATAATCGATCAGACCGTTCCACCCCTATAGTAGAAAGGATGGTGAGCTAGCCGAATCGTTAGCGTGTCGGGCAAAACGCTTAGCGGAATTTCTTCTGACTCTTTTACATCCTGGGTTCAAGTTCCGCTGAATTCGATTTTGCCTTTCATCGTTTCGAGGTAGATGAAATAAATACCAACTGAGCATTTGGGGTCGATGTAATAAACTAGCCCTAAGGCGGTGGGAGCTAGCAGAAACGTTAGCACGCCGGGCGAAATGCTTAGCGGTATTTCGTCTGTCTTTGCGTTCTGAGTTCAAATTCCGCTGAGGTCGACTTTGCCTTTCTTCCTTTTGGGGTCGATAAATTAAGTACCAGTAGCATACTGGAGTCCATTTAATCGACTGGCCCCCTCCCCAAAAATTTTGGGCCTTGTGCCTAGTGTAGAAAAGAAAATACTAGCCCTTCTTTCAAATTTCAGGCCTTGTGCCTGTTGTTGAAATATAAAGACCAAAATTGTGAGGCAGATCAAATCCTTAACAAGAACTAAAACAAAATAGTTGTTGCGTGTTGTTTGGATAACAGGGTCGCAATTTGTTCATATCTAGGCTGAAAAATATGTTTTTAATGAAGACAACAACAACAAGATCTACAAGAACACCAATCCAGCTCGTTCGCTATTTGTATCAATATTGCTCGGCATTATTTAGTGGGGACGATAACGTTGGAAGTTGTTGAAATCGTTGTTATATCAAGTCGATAACAGATGAAGGAAGTATGCCGCTGCGTTGACTATATTTAGAATATGTAATTACATGCGTCACACACACACACACACGAATGCACGAATAATTGAATGAATGGATGAATGAAGGAATGGGTGAATGAAGGAATGAGTGAATGAAGGAATGTATGCATGTATGTATGTATGTAAATATGTATGTATGTATGTATGTATGTATGTATGTATGTATGCATGAATGTATGTATTTATGTGTGTATGTATGTGTGTATGCATGCATGCAGGTATGTATGCATGTATGCATGCATGTAGTCATGTATGTATGTATGTATGGGTGTATGTATGTATGTGTGTATGTATCGGTTCTCTCAGCTATGTTCAGATCTCGAGAGGAAAGAACTCCGTCAGGTTTTGAAATTGTCAGACTCAATGTGTGTTTGTGTGTGTGTTATTGTGCTTCTATGTTCAGTGTTGTCACAATCAATATGTCATGCATTATATATATATATATATATATATATATATATATACACGTATGTATGTATGTATTACGCAACAAGCCTCTATTGTTAATAGTTCACCCTTACCCATCTTCCCCACTGGATTTTCGTTTTGTTCTGAATGTCAGATGAGATTTGAAACGTGTGCATGCATATATAAGCTTCATATATATATATATATATATATATATATATATATATATATATATATATATATATATTCATATATATTTATACGTACATACATACATGCATACATATATATCTACATCTTTATATCTCTAACTGTCTACCTATCCGTCTGTCGTCTGTCTGTCTGTCTGTCTGTATGTATGTATACATGTACTTATATATATGGGTATACACACAATATTCCCGGATGTCCAGTTTCCACGACATTTTCGCCAAATGCTATTTGTATTTGCTTTTGAAATGTCCAGAGCTTAAACTGATATCATATTTCATTTTATTTCATTTACTTATTTACTCTTTTTTTTTTTTTCATGCTAATAGTTTGGTATTTTGGTTTTGAGAATAAGGTGAAGTACTATTAACCACGACGGTAAATAGACAGACAATAGAGCCAGAAGCGGGACGGGCGGGCGGAGGGAGTAGAGGAGAAGAGGGAGGTGAAGTAGCAAAAAAAAAAAAACAAACAAAAAACCCATTGTGCAGCAGACGTCAGAATTGACATTTTTCTCCGCTCAGCTCGTCAGCAGAGGGACATTCGATGATTGTCACAAGGCACCATATTTAAAATATTAATTCAACAAAAACGTTCAAGTTGTTGTTGATGTTGGTGTTGTTGTTGTTGTAGACTTTGTTTACGCTCCAAGCTGGCTTTGGTACAACAAACTCATGAGCAACGATGTTCCAGTTATGGGATTCTTGTCTCGTGTTGTTGTTCTTTAAACCCGTTTTGTTACCATATTTCTGTTGAAATAAACTGTTCATGTTTCAAATTTAATTTTGAAAATAGCGAATGTAATGAAAATGATGCAAATGTGCAGCTCTTAGGGTAAGTGCCTTCTGCTATAGCTCCGGGCCGACCAATGCCGTCTGAGTGAATTTGGTAGACGGAAACTATTAGGAAGCCCATCGTGTATGTATGTATGTATGCATGTATGTATGTATCATATAGAAGAGTAGCAATTATTTATGCCGAATTGTAGGAAGGAATTCGAGTTTTTGTTGTTTAGAAGATGGGACCATAGGTTAACATTTAATCTGTGCTGGGCGATTGGTATTATTTACATATATATATATATATATATATATATATACACACACACAGAGTGAGAGAGAAACGTCATCTCCAAAGATAAGATATATACGCTTATGTTACATAATTGCATTTGGGTTATCTATAGAGATAAAGACATTGTGCAGCTGGAAAGATTGATATGCAGCATGACTAATGTCAGGTAATTGCAATTGGAGAAGGGAATACACCATTGTAAGGAAACCTATACGTGGTCATCGGTTTACTAGAAAAAGCAGCTAAATATCTCTTAAAATGACGCCCTACCTTCTACGAACAGGACAAAAAATCCACGTTGGCTAGAGTAGTCCTCTATACGTTATATCTAACCTGTGTCAGAGCCTTACGAGCACGCATCGGTCACAGTCGGACGCACCATAACCCATCTTCTCCTCCCAGGTGATGTCCTGGTTATCGTCGACAACGATGGACGAGCATAAATATTGTAAATATTGAGGCGCTGAGTAGAGTGTATCATGCAATCTTACCAAATTCCTTGCGTGATAATGAATGTCGATTTACTGAAACACGTGTATGTTTTCTAAAGCTGAAAATACCAATTACGTTCTTCTGTGTTTGTTGTTACTACACACGCGCGCGCGCAAACACACATTCCTACAAACAGACACACACACATACATACATACATACATACATACATACATACATACATACATACATACATATATACGCATATACTTAAAACTGAATCCAGGCTAGATTTAACCTCAGAACGAGATATAACAAAATAATGCAATGCGTTTAGGGTAATAAAGAAAGGAAAACCAAAGAAAAAAAAAAAGAAAGAAGAAAAGAAAGGAAGAAAATAGAGAAAGAAGAGAAAAAGCAGTAATGTATGAAGGGAAAATGAAAATAACAAGGAAAAGAAAGTTTTCAAGTTTGTTATTTCTTTGACAAACAAAGAATCTTTATATTTCGGTTCTCGATCATCGAACCTTCGTAGCTTCGATTTTTCTCTCGTCCACCTACGTTTCATTTTGCTTATCTGACCTACTTCAAGCAGGGTAACAAGAGGAAGAGAGAGAGAGAGAGAGAGAGAGAGAGAGAGAGAGAGAGAGAGAGAGAGAGAGAGTTGTGGGGGCAAGGGAAGTCCGAGAAATTAATGAGAAAGAATGAAAAACCAAGATGGAAAAAAAGGAAGAGAGGGAGAGTGTGGGACTCTATGTGTGTGTGTGTGTGTGTGTGTGTGTGTGTGTGTGTGTGTGTGTGTGTGTGTGTGTGTGTGTAGGGTGTGTATATCTATCTATCTATCTATCTATCTATCAAATCTGTCTGACAGTATGTATGTATATTCTCCCGCATATGTGTTTATGTGTATGTGCATCTACACACACACACACACACACATGAACACATACATACTGACAAACACAAACATCCGTTAGCTTGAACGGAGAATAGTCGGCGGGCTCGGACGAATTCTATCAGAGCGCAATGCAAATGTAATTATTTTTAAAGACTTGCTTTAATTATGTGTTTCACGCAAATTAGCTGGTTGTTGCTGAATCTATTTTAATAATTGAGAAACCACACGGTCGAAATCCTGGCTACGCCTATTACACACACACACACACATGTTTTGGATGTTCTCGTTGTTTATGTACTTAGCCGTTTAGCCGTCACTCACAAGCGAGAAGTGCTTGGTTACAAACAGCAAGGATGACATTCCAAAGGCTGGAGCAGTTGAATGGGAACCAATGCCACACCCATCATATTCACCGGACATTGCCCCATCTGGTTATCATTTATTCCGCATTCTTCAAACTCATTTCTACGGAAAACATATGAATTCTGTAGACGAGGTCAGAACAGTACTGGAGGAGTATTTTTCGTCACGGACAAGTGAATTATGGAAGAGAGACCTTGCAAGTCTACCAGTTAAATAGAAGAGCATTGTAGAAAATGAAGGAGAGTATATCTTAGATTAAAAATGAACTTTGTTTATCTCAATGTTGAAAAATAATATCAGTATAAATAATACTGCTGCCACGAAACTATTTATATTTGACACATTTGTACTCCTACCTAAATTATTAACATACTAGCAGTGTTTATTTTTTCCCGCTGAGTTTATTAAAAATATGACACGTTCACGCCACTCTTATTTTTCTGATAAATATATTTACGAAAGCAGTTAAGAGTATAATCATTGAGTATACAGCATATCAAACTTTAGTGTGTACATCTATATGTATGCGTTTATGCGTATATATATGTATACACGTTCATACATAGAATATTTCTTTCTGCCTTTCACTATATGTGTGCATGTATGTATGTATGCAAGCACGCATGCGTGTATGTATGTACGTCATTATGTTTGTATGTATGTATGTATGCATGCATGCATGTATGTATGTATGTATGTATGTATGTATGTATGTATGTATGTATGTATGTATGTATGTATGTGTACGTGCAGATTTGTATGTTTTGCTTGATGATTTTCGGCAATTTTTCGCTGTCTAAGATCAGCCTCAGATTGCTCAACAATACGACCTCTTTGAAAATCTGACAGTTCTGCTGAAGTTTTTGTGCGTGGCATGGTTACTCTTCGCAAATGTTTAATATAATGGCATCTGGAATGAAAAAGAATAATTACATTGTAAATTCTACACCGCTGAAAACATATTAAGACGCTTAGATCGGAAATTTTGAAAATTAAAGACGTCTATCTACTTCCTGCATTAAAGATGTCTATTGACTTCCTGCATGTCTGTTTGTATATACACGACAGGCTACTTTCAGTTTCCGTCTACTAAATCGACTCAGAAAGGTTTGTCAGTCCGAGGCTAATATAGGAGACACTTGTCCAAAGTGTTACACAGTAGGACTGAACCTGGAACCATGTGGTTGGGAATCAAACTTCTTTAGCACGCAGCCACACCGGCGCTTATTATATAGAATTGCTTACCAGAGTTATAATTAATTTCTAAGGTAACAGTGGACTTAATTCACGCTTGACCCACTTTATACAAAACAACACTAATGTGGAGGAAAATTAGGTGACAATGCCTCTACCATAAATAATACGCAAACTATGGGTCTGTTGTACACTAAACTTAAGATGCCCCGAAAAAAAAATGACAGGAATTTTGTCATATTATTAAGCAAGCTACCCGATAGCCAAGTAAGCTGCATCACAATGGCTAAGCTGAACAATACAGTGTAGCATACATTAGCTTTCGGCATATTTCAAATTTCAGAATTTTATCTGTAATTTTCCGTAAAGAAAATGGGTTTAAGTTGTTTAGGAAATATGATTTTTATCTCTTATAACTTTCGTGTTTCATTCACAAGACTGTGGCCATGCTGGGGCACCGACTTGGGGGGGGGGGGGGTTCTTGTAGCTGAACAAATCAAACCCGCTACTTATTTTATTTTTTTCTTAAAGTCCCGAACTTATTCTATCGCTCTCTTTGCTGAACCGCCATGTATATATCTTTTACTTGTTTCACTCATCGGATTGCGGCCCTGCTGGAGTCACCCGAGGGAAACATAACAGAGTTTATTGGCGTCGCCGGTAGGATACATGCTTCGTCAAACAAATTGATTCTATTATATTTTTTTTTAAAGTCATTCGCTAGCTTTCTTACAAATGGGTCTAATGTGCTTAGCTTAAACTTTTTGGGGGGCAACCAGATCGAACTATCTCTAGTATAGCTGCCCGAAATGGTTGTGACTTCTGGAACTTGATTGAGGAAAGAAAGCCACGAATGCCCCGTCCTTTTTGCCTGTCCTTCTAATTGTTGTTTCGCATGTCCACCTTTGTATCATCCATCTGCCCGAACGTTTTAATGTCCTCTATTGTGTTTTTGCTCCATTTATATATATATATATATATATATATATATATATATATATATATATATATATATATATATATATATATATATACATATACATATATATATATATATATATATATATATATATATAATGGAACAAAAACGCAACAGAGTTGTATGTATATGTGTATATATATATATATATATATATACACATATAAGTCATACACAAACATTCACATGCTTTCATATTCTAGAGACTGAATAGTTCGTTAGTTTCGATTGAATTGTATGTAGGTTGATCTACAAGGTAAAAAAAAAAAAGTTTAGATACGTGCGTATATTTCTAGGTCGGAAGGTAGGGGGAGGGAACTAGGTAGGTCAACAGGGATGGGAGGACGCATATTTTTCCTTTCATTCTGAATTTTCTTTCTCCCACACCATTTGTCCCTTTCCTTTTGACACCCTAGGGATATTAATCTGTCTATTTTACCGCGTCATACCTTTTCCCATAGGCTTATTGGTAGGAAGGTAGGCAGGCAGGCAGGCAGGTAGGTAGGCAGGTAGGTGGGTACCTCTGTACACGTTGAGATAGGTTGGTAGGTAGCTGTGTCCGTATTTAAGTAACTGGGTGGGTGAATAGGTAGGTAGAAAGGTTGGTAGGCAGGTAGGAACATATAAGATCATTGAAGGAAACGGCCTAGGGCCCTCTGTGTCTGTCCTACGTGTACGTTTTGTAGTATTTAATGCATTTTTCATTTATTATGTGTGTGTGTGTGTCTGTGTGTATTTAATATCAAGAAAGATAGTTTACTTCGAAGTTTCAATGGATGGAGTGGGGGTTGTATGTCCTGAGTATGCCATTAAACTGCTTTTGGGGATGAGGCTCCAGTTGGAGTATTCTGGAGTTGTGAGGAGAGTGGAGTGACCCTTTCATTACCATTAGTTTCAGGTCCGTTCTGATCCAGAAGAATAATACCTGTCAGGGTCCCGTCTATGGGTTAAATAGATTTTCCAGGGTAGACGAGGTTTCCGATCGCTTTGACAAAGCCGTTGGAAAGCCAACTCTTCTAGAAGAAAGATACTTTCACATACAATTCATATTATTATATTAGAGCCGTACGGCCTTCATATTTTTTGCATGATTATATTTGGATTAGTACCCACTACCTGTCTCATGCTTGTTTTTGTCACTGTCCTCCACGTTCGCTCATTATTCCCAGCAGCTTTTTGCTGCTGACGCCACCAAAAATGAAAACTGTTATTGTTAAAGGCGCGAAACTGTGGTGAATTTTGGAAAATAACTGACGAGGAAAGAGCACGTCCATGTCTTGTGTGTGAATTTATTCTTTATCGGGCTTCTACTCAGTTTTCAATGCATATGCATGTAAATATACATACATACATATATATATGTGTGTGTATATATCTTTTAGCTTCCTCTATGCCGTTTTGCTTTCTTCTGCTCACTGCGAGTGCTATCTTAGTCTAATTAATTTTTAATTATAATTGAGCACTTACAGTAAAACTAGCTGTCCTTCCCCCACCTCCTTTGCTTCAGAAATGACAGCCACGTGGCTCATAGATCACATTTAGATGTATTATCTTCAACTACAGACCTAAGTGCATGAGTGTGGGCGTGTGATCGCATGTAATGTAACATATGTGCGTCTGTATGCATGTGTGTATGTATACATGTATGTATGTATGTGGGTACATATACTTTAGTCTCTATACACTATAGACATACAAGCACGTGTTTATATATACATATATATATATATATATATATATATATATATATATATATATATATATATATACATATATGTATGTATGTATTGTTATTAACTTATTATTAACTAGTTAGCAGCCATCTCTGGCGAATGCTTATATAGTTTATGCAAGTATGCACCAATGCGAAAATTTATGTTTGTGTGTGTGTGTGAGAGAGAGAGTGTGTTTGTGTGTGTGAGTGCGTGTGTAGGGTGAACAATTATGATAATTATGTTTGTGTGTGTGTAGTGTATAAATATGATAATTATATCTATATATGTGTGTGTGGGTGTATATATTTTATTCTTTGCTTGTTTCATTCATTGGACTGCAGTCATGCTGGGGCACCGCCTTGACGGGTTCATCGAACAAATCGACTGCAGTACTTACTTTTTAAGTTCAGTACTTGTTCTATCGGATTATTTGTCGAACCCCTATATTACAAACGAAAACCGGTTGTCAAACAGCGGATCAGTCACACACACCTATACGAACGTGCGCAAACACACACGTACGCACACATATATGACTGGCTTCTTCATAGTTTCCATCTATGGAATTTTTTTTAAACAAGGCATTTGTCTGTTGCGGCTATAGTAGGAGATTGGGAAGGCTAGCAATTTTACGGTAGTGGTAAGTCGATTACATCAATCCAGTAGTTAACTGGTGCTTATTTTATCGACCTCAAAAAGGTCGAAAGTTTAAGTCGACCCTGGCGGAATTTGAACCTCTTAGGGAACTTCGAAGGTGCATCCATGGTCATTAGTGATCGACGGAGTTGAGTTATGTATGTATGTATGTATGTATGTATGTATGAGTTGGCATGTGCGAGTGTATATTTCTGCATAAAACTTTCATCTTTAGCATAAATAAATAGACTGAACATCTGAATTAAATTACAATAAATAACATTTAATAATGCAACATACCCACCAAATATAAACATTAAATAGCCAAGAAATTAACTCCCCAAAAATAAAACACACACAGCATATATATAAAACGCAACGTAAAAATTATAACAAAAAGAACAAAAAAACAGAAAAAGTTAAAATAAATAAGAAAGAGAAATTTGTATCTAGATTTGAGTTATGAACCCAAAATGAAGCAAAAAGCCATCTGTTAGTCGCTGGCTGGCTGGCTGGTATGTTGGTTGCCAATTGCTGTTTGCAAACAGCTGTGTGTGCGTGTTCGTCATTTTACATACATACATACATACACATCCATCCATCCATCCATCCATCCATCCATTCATACATACATACATTCGTGGAGGCGCAATGGCCCAGTGGTTAGGGCAGTGGACTCGCGGTCATAGAATCGCGGTTTAGATTCCCAGACCGGGGCGCTGTGAGTGTTTATTGAGCGAAAACACCTAAATCTCCACGAGGCTCCGGCAGGGGATGATGGCGAACCCTACTGTACTCTTTTACCACAACTTTCTCTCACTCTTACTTCCTGTTTCTGTGGTACCTGTATTTCAAAGGGGCCAGCCTCGTCACACTGTGCCACGCTGAATATCCCCGAGAACTACGTTGTCTGTGGAGTGCTCAGCCACTTGCACATTAATTTCACGAGCAGGCCGTTCCGTTGATCGGATCAACTCGAACCCTCAACGTCATAAGCGACGGAGTGCCATCAACAAACATACATACATTCATAAATACATGCATACATATATGCATGCACACATACATATAGGTGTGTGTGTGGGGGTGGTGATATGTACATCATATAATCAAGACATCACAAAGAGGAATGGAGAATTATACATGTTCAAAATTTATTTATTGCAGTAAATTCCAACCCGACACGTGTTTCTATTTCGGATTGTACGACGATGGCTCAGCAGGCCGAAACACTGGAGGCACTGTCAACAACATTCTTGTTTAAGAATAATAAATTTGAACTAAAAAAAAAGAATATAAAGTAACCCATCAGATTAATGTAAGATTGTTTCTGTTGGCAACGAGCTGGCAAAATCGTTAGCACGCCGGGCGAAATGTTCAGCGGTATTTCGTTTGTCTTTACGTTCTGAGTTCAAATTCCGCCAGGGTCGAATTTGCCTTTCATCCTTTTGGGGTCGATAAAATAAATAGCAGTCAAGTACTGGGGTTGATGTAATCGATATATATATATATATATATATATATACATATATGCATATATCTATGTGTTTGTGTCTTTGTGTCTGTTTGCATCTCCTCCATCATCGCTTGACAACCGGTGTTGGTGTGTTTACCTTCTCGCATTTTAGCAGTCCGGCAAAAGTGCCCGATGGAGTAAAGTAGTAAGCTTAAAAAAGAAAAAAGCAAGTGCTGGAGGGTCGATTTGTTCGACTAAAACCCCTTCAAGGCGGTGCTCCAGCATGGCCGTAGTCAAATGACTGAAACAAGTAAAAGAATAAAAGAGGAAAGAA
Organism: Octopus bimaculoides; assembly: GCF_046866305.1. NCBI lineage: Eukaryota > Metazoa > Mollusca > Cephalopoda > Octopoda > Octopodidae > Octopus > Octopus bimaculoides. Next base: position 35,645,216 of record NC_142949.1, on the reverse strand, counting down.
GGTGAGATGAGTGGGAAAGGATGGCTTCAAAGAAGCAGGGAAAGAGAGAGAGCGAGAAAGGAGGAAGGGGAGGAAGCGCCTGAGAGCGTAAGAGTGGTAGTGTGAGGGGTGTGTTATTTACATATCCAGGTAAGAGATATCGAAAGAAGTACATTAGCAAGGAAGGGAGAGGGGGAGTGGGGAATCAATGGTTGTGGTAGGAGGGAGAAGGTGTTTGTTGTTGTTGCTGTTGTAGTGGTGGTGAATCGGCTGGCTTCTTTATCCTTTATCTCCTTTACTTAACCCTTATCCTTTAATCCTACCCCCCCCCTTTGCTGCAAACGATTAATTGATATGTAAATGAATAATTAAAAATAGAAATTCCTCAATTACCACCACCACCACCATCACTACTACTACTACTACTACTACTACTACTGAATCCCTCTTTCTTTCATCAGCACCAACACCAACAACAGCAGCAACAGCACCAGAAACACAACCACTATTTGCTGCTACTACTACTACTACTACTACAAGTAACAACATAAGCCGCAACGCTGTCAACGTTTCTATCACCACCACCACCATTACTGATACGGTTGCTACTACTACTACTACTACTAGCAACGGCAACGGCAGCAGCAATAGAAAAAAAAAAAGAAAAAAAAAACCGTTACCACCACCACCACCACCACCACCGCCATCATCGCTGTTACTGCTGCAGCTGCTGCCATCTTTAAGAACGACAGCGACGTCGTTTTCGATAATAGTAAGAAGGCGAAAAGAATAACAGCGGCAGCAGCAGCAGCAGAAACGTCACCGCCACTACCACCACTACCAGCAGCAGCAGCAACAGCATCAGAAGAAAAAGTCACCGTCACCACCACCACCACCACCACCACCGGCATTAGCAATAGTAGGAGGAAGAAGAGGAGGGGGAGGAGCAGCAGTAATAGTAGGAGTTTCACTATCACCAGCGAAAGCATCAGCAGCAGCAGCATTAACAACAACAGGGAGAAGCGTGTGAATAACATTCATACATACACCTATCCATTTTAAATACGGTGGGATAGAATTGCTACTATTACTACTACTACTACTACCACCACCACCACTACCACCAGCGCCACGACTACTACCAACTATATACAGACTACAACAACACTATTACCCCCAACACACACGTCTATACTACAAACCCCGTCCCCCGCTTCACTCCAGTCTCTCGTAGTGAAACGTTTTACACTACAGTAATATCAGCGCTGGTATCTCGTATACTACTTAGATATACAACAGTCGCTTATATTCAGTAGTAGCTCACCACGTTTACACTAACACCGATACCACAGTTACACTACAAAACCCATTAACTACAGTAGCTCCGGTTATATATATTTTTTGAGCTGTTTGTAGTAGAAGAAGGAGAACAACAACAACATTAACAACAAGGAGAGCTGACAATAACAAATACCAGCACCACCACCACCACCAATAACAACAACAACACCAACAAAAAATGGATAGCAGCAATAATGAGTTTAAGAATTACTCTGCAAACGAAACAGGTGAGTTAATTTCTATCTTTGAATTAATTCTTCCTCGTGTTTTATTCTTGTTTATTGTTGGTGTTGTTTTCAGAATACAGTTTAGTGTCTGTTCCTGTTATCAAACAATTGGAGAACAGAAATGCTTATTATTATTATTATTGGTGGAAATTCCACCCTGAATTTACCCACGACTGTCTTTCTTTCTTTTATTTTTCTTGTTTGGTCTTAGTATTATAATCTCTCATTCGTTTCTACTCCTGTGGCATCAATGATGAAAGAGTAATGTTATGTACACACCACACAATCACAAATATACACAAGCACGTACGTATTATATAATATTTATATACATATATACACACACGCACCCGTGATACAATATCTGAATGTTTGTGTTTATGCATGAGTATACGGATAATTGGTTGCATTATGTATTTGTATGATGGATGTATGTGTTATATTTAGTGTATATATAAATAGAGCATGGGTTGTATATGAATGTATATGATAATGCATTGATATACATATTTAATGTGTACATATAAAGTGTATATATATGCACGACTTGTAAATGGATGTGTAATATTTGAGCGCCTGTACGTATGTATACGCGGGTAGTTTTATTTATATCTCTGAGAGAAAGGGAGGGATGTGTAAATAGAAATATGTCCTCACACCCATATTTATGTGTGTGTGTACGATTGATGTACACTACCAATATACGCATGCATACATATGTATGTATGTGTGTGTATGTATGTATGATATATGCACGTACTATGAATGGTATTCGTTTATGCATGACTATGCGACCAAATGTGTGTGTGTATATATATTATGCATCTCTATGTATGTCCCAGAACGATTTCCACTTTATTTCTAATGTTCTATTCTTGTAACCTGGGCAACTGTTGAAATTATTTTCGTGTGCATTGACAGGATCAGTAGAGCGTCGGTAGACCAAAAATGCCTACTATATATTGTTACATCTTTTATGATCGTCGCCAGCATAGAAATATTCTGTTTTCACATCCCACCGAATTGTACTTTGCCTTTCATTCATTAGGGAATGGTAAACATAAAGTTCCAGTAAATTACTTCACAGCATCTACCCCGCCATACTCCTCTAACTGTCTCTTTCTCTCTCTCTCTGTTTCTCTTATACCAAACACTGTAAGCCTTGTGGAAACCAATCTTAGAAATTATTGTTATCTTGGTTGTTTATTTTAAAATTCCCCATCTTTAATGTATCATAAAAAATAAACGCGATCACCAGAACAACAAATGGTTGACCCACCCGGAGGCAACTTTCGACTGGTTTTTAATTGGGTCTCTTAGAATGTATGTATGTTCAGCCTTCAGTCTAGCCTGATCTAGTAAATCTATCATGAAAGACATCCAGTCACCATAATTTCGTTACGTTTTCTTTTTTCTTTTGATATTTCAGGTATGCCAGACCTCCTGCCTCTTTTTCAGACGGCAGTAGCAAGTAGTTTGGGGAAGCTATGACTGCTATTTCTAGCATGCTGAGCGGCTGCATAAGTTACCTTCGTATTGTGTATGTGTATACAAACATATATGTGCATAATTCAAGCTGAAGCTGTTTATTATAATTACAAATAACGTTTGCAAACGGTTATTGTTATCGAAATGAATGGGTCCCAAGGACTCTCAGAATGTTGTTATATTCTCTGCATAATGCTCTCAGCCGGTTTTTGTCATCGAAAAGGCTTCGTTCCAGTGTGTGTGTATGTATGTATGTATATATATGTATGTATATATATATATATATATATATATATATATACACTTCATCCTGAGCGTCCTATGTTTGCTTCATGAGGCTGGAATCCTCCGAAGTTAGTGATCCCAGAGGCGTCATCATGCGTAGAGCCGACCAGGTCCACCAGTGCTCGCCATTGCTGGCGGTCCCGTGCCAGCCCTTCTGCATTCTATATACTCTTTTACTTGTTTCAGTCATTTGACTGCGGCCATGCTGGAGCACCACCTTTATAATATATATATATATTGTGTCCGGGGAGTCATAGTGCCTTAATGCAAAAAACGAAGTTAAATATATATTATCTAAAACGCTTTGATTTGGTCCCTGCAATTTAAGTTTCTAAGGCTTGTAAAAAGCCTAACCCGACAGGTTTTATATATATTCTTGCTTTAGTCATTTGACTGCGGCAGTGCTGGAGCACCGCCTTTCGTCGAACAAATCGACCCCCAGGACTTATTCTTTGTAAGCTTAGTACTTATTCGATCGGCATCTTTTGCCGAACCGCTAAGTTACGGGGACGTAAACACACCAACATCAGTTGTCAGGCGATGGTGGACACATATATACACACACATACAACGGGCTTCTTTCAGTTTCCGTCTATCAAATCCATTCACAAGGCTTTGTTTGGCCCGAGGCTATAGTAGAAGACACTTGTCCAAGGTGCCACGCAGTGGGAGTGAGCCCGGAACCATGTAGCTGGGAAGCATGCTTCTTACCACACAACAGGAAGCTATGGGAATTGAACCCAGTGTCCATCAGATACTGGCTGTGTGGTCTATCATTAAGCTAAACGGTCCATGACAAATATATATATATATATATATATATAAAGCGACCCGCCAATACAATTTGCGGTATTGCGAGATTGCTGACCGAAAATTATTTAAAATTCCTTTGGTGGACCGATGCAGAGAGAAGCAGTAATAATATGGGATTAAAACCGACCCGTATCCCCTCATTCCGTTGCCAAAGAAAAACGGTGCAACTTCCGTCTTGTGTCAAGATAAATAATTTTCAATGTCCATTGAATATCATTTTTTTTTCAACTCTGTCAACACTGATGGAACGAGAGCCATGACCATTCATCTCCATCAAGTCAACAAGAGTATGGTTTAACACTTGTGACACCAACCTGCCGAACACCACCCTAGTTGTAGAAAAAGAAAACTTCCTGTTTTAACGGGATCTAAATTAGAACACCCTCTGTCAAAATTCCTTGTTCATTTACGTTTCAAACATCAGCTTACTAATGGCAAAATTATTCTAGTATATACTCCAGTAATTTTTAAAAATTGGAACAAAAGTAGGGAGTTTCAACTGAAATATATATAGGAATAGTGTGGAAGTTTTTGGCTGTTGTTTCTGGCAGATCGTTTGACCACGCAACTCCCTACCTACTTCTGGTTTCTAAATTCGTAACTGAGACTGTTTCATGAAGAGACTTTCAGCATTCCACCCGAATATCTGTAACAGTCAGCCGTGGTGTTATCTTGATCAAAATAAAACCCTCATTGTTATTTTTTGTAGAGCACCGGGACGAAATGCTTTACAGCACTTCAGTTGTGTCTTTTCTTATGTTCTTGTATTCGAATCTCGATGAAATCGAATGTTATTTTTCAACCTTCCGGGACCGTTCATTTAAAGTGCCGGTCAGGTGTTGCGGTTCTTTGTATTAGTGTATTAAGGCGGTAAACTCAAAATGAGAATACAAAATACGAACAGAAACCAGAATACAATGCAAACACGAACGTTATTCTGAATACGTTGATATATTCGAACTTGTGTCTTTCGGAAGTTGTTATCGTCGTAACATTTCGGCTGCTGTACCTTCCGGCTTCCTTCACGTTTAAAACTCTTAATTTCCACTTTTTGTTTTGTCCCACGGGGGGAAATAATATGGTTTTGTAGCCTTACTAGTGGGCTGAGTTCAATCCTTGCATCAATCAACGTGTGTGTGTGCATGGGCGCGCGCTTGTATTTTAGTCCTTCCTGTACAGTTTAGATGTCTCCAATAATCCCAGTTTTGAGCATAATCAGTTTGAGCTTTGCTACATCTTCCCAGGTGATGCCAAATTACTTAAAGATCTTTGAAGAAGGCGCAGTCTGTCGCTTTGAGTCTCTCTCTCTCTCCCTTCGATACTCGTGGTATCTATTTTACATCTGTCTTGGATATTCGTTCTTCTGGCAGCTGGAAAACATGACCTGCAAGTTTCGCTCTTCTTCCCGCCACGACCTTCTGCACGCTGCGCAGATTGGATCATCTCAGGCGTTCAGGGTCTGTGATCCTGTTCCTGTAGGCGAGTATTCTACGTAAACACCATTGGTTGATGTGTAACGAATTATCGGCATCGCAAGTAGTGGAGTACCTAATAAGGAGGATACCCCTTGTATGGATATAAAAGTACGAGAACAGCCTACCCAACACCCGCGGGTTTAGTTAAGGGTCCTATTCGAAATTTCGAGAACATTAGCAAATAACGTAAACGCTTAAAGATACGGGCACCAAACTGAATATGGCGGTGTATAACAATGGTTTAGATACAAGGCCAGCAATGTCGAGGGGTAGGGTTTAGCAGACATCATCAACTCTTATTACTTGACTGGTACATAATTTTATCGACCCCGAAGGGATGAAAGGTAAAACTAGCCTCGGCTGCGGGCATTTTGTCCGGTGCAGTAACGATTCTGTCAATCCATCGACCATTTCTAAATCTGTGTATAATAATGGCGAACCCCAGTTACCACCACTATTCAGCTAAAACACGAATGTCATTATATTTTCTGAAGAACCCAACAATACTTTGAATATGCATAATTATGTGTTTCCTGTGTATTAAATACGTAATTGTATAATGTATATATTATACTATTATATATCATACATCTTATCTGTCTGTTTGTCCCTCTCATATATATATATATATATATATATATATATATATATATATATATATACACACATATATATATATATATATATATATATATAAGGAAGGGTAGTATTGTTTGATCCAATATTATTAGTGGCTCAGCCAGATTGTTATAGTTTCGTGTAGGATTTCATATTTGGGTCGCCTTACACACGACCAATCTGGTGATTTATAACTAATATGCATTTAGGCATATCAAGTGACTGCGATACTTGACTGGTAGTTGTTCTATCGACTATAGACGTCAAAAGAGAAAGAAAGACGAAGTTGACCTCACTGTTGATCTCATATTGGTTTCAAATTTTTGGCACAAAGCCAGTAATTTCTTGGAAAGACTAAGTAGATTACATCGACACCATTGCTCAACTGGTACTTACTTTATCCTGTTCGAATGGATGAAAAGCGAAGTCGACCTCGGCAGAATATCTCCCTATTTATATTGCGTCAAGCAAAATTATCCTTGTCGTATATTTAAACGGTTACATATTTTATAAGGATGACGATTGGTTTGTTTAACCTTTTATTCTACCGGTGAATAAAAGTACCAGTTAAATTCTTTCTCAGTCGGTTGCACAACACTATGAGATGTCGTGGGAGACCATCCAATATAGTTCATTTTCCTTGTGTGTTGCTAAGAGGGGTGTTAGTAATATTCTGGGACCGATTTAGTCGATCCATCGATCCATCCATTTTTGGCACTCTTCCTGAGAGAGTCGTAGGAATAGAATCCTCAAACATCTCCTCCACGCTGTCCTATCAGAAGCAACCGTCGTTACACTTTCCCGCTGGATTCCCAAGACTGACCAGTTGAGACTGTGGATATTATCCAACCACGTCGCTCGTGGTCTATCCTGACGTCTTCTGCCGGTTGGCTCGGCTTGAAGAAGCTGTCTTGCAACACCATTTCGTTAAGTTTCACCCATATTCCTTTGTCAAGGAAAAACAATGCAACCTCTACCTATATCATCTTTCTTTAAGGCGGCGAGCCTTCAAGAATTTTAGTCGAACGAATCGACCCCAGTACTTATTTTTTAAAGCCTGGTATTTATTCTATCAGTCTCTTTTGCTGAAACCCTAGGATACAGGTGCATTAACCAACACTGATTGTCAAGCATTTGGCGGAGAAGAGGGAGCTTCTACCAAATCCACTCACGAGGCCTTGGTCAGCCCAAGGCTGTAGTAGAAGACGCTCGCTCAAAGAACCACACACTGGGACGGAACTCAGAACCCTGTAGTTGGAAAGCAAACTTTTTACCACCCAGCCATGCCTGCGCCTATATTTTATATACAATTATAATTATTCTTTCAGTGATATCGTGGCTCTTTGCGTTCTGTGTTCAAATCTCGCCGAGGTCAACCTTGTCTTTTATCTTTACGGGGGTCGATGAATAAAATATCCGCCAAATCTCTCAGTGCATTGTGAAAGGGTCATTGAGTACCATCAATATTCCGTTACCGATAAAGAACTGGAGTGGGTGTCAAGCAAGGATTAGCTGTCACCTAACCTCTAGTATACTACAATAACCGCCAGAGGAAACTAGATATGGTAGATATCGACGGACCGATATGCTTGCTGCGCACCAGACGACAGGTTTATCTTTTCTCTGACCTATGTATCAATGTGTCATATATGATACCACCATGCGTCACTCCCTGTTTCACCATGCGTCATACAAGACGCGCATTCTCAATCTTTTTCAAACACCAGAGTAACTTACAAAAGGAAAGCTTTATATTACTCAGAGCGTATGAAACGAGGGCTAACTGAAAACAAGCATGGATGTTTTGAACAAACCAATGAAAATGCTTTTGAACAGGCAAAGGATTAAAGAATCAAGACGATATATTTATACTTAACCACTAGCGTAGCTAAAGTGTGTGCCGCCCGGACCCCATAAAAAGCACATTTACTGCAGCAAACCCAAAATTGGTGCCCCTTTAAAAGTGTCGCTAGTGTACTGAACCCCACTTCCATTAAATATACATATTTCAAGTATTTTTATTTGATTTTAGAACGGTATTTCTCAATCAATTTTTTTTTTAACCTCTGGGCTCCTTTGGTTCCCATTTTACGTCGGGGACGGGAGACCCTCATAGCAATTCGATGTTTAAAGAATTATATTTTAATGATTAATATTCTTTTATACGTCTCAGCTCTAACGTTGTGGCCATGCTGGAGCACCATTCTATAAAAAGGTTGTTCAAATGTAGACAGCTGCCATGCTGGGGCACCGCCTTGAAGAATTGTAGTCGCGTAAATCGTCCCCGGTATTTGTATATTAAGCCTGGTACTTGTTCTAGCGATCCCTTTGCCAAACCGATGAGTTAAGGGGACGTAAACACGAACACCGGTTATCAAGTGGTGGGACACACA
>NC_142949.1:35546597-35631597 GCF_046866305.1 Octopus bimaculoides | reverse complement strand
CCACGTGACAGGAAATGTAAGTAATCGACGTTCACTCTGTTCCCATCAATTGTTTCTGTCTCAAGTAAACTGAGCTGTTACTTTCTTCCTATAACACATCTTGGCTCTCTTTTAATGGAATACTAACTGGCTTATTGTGATGGTCGTGGTGCAGGGGAATGTGTGAGAGGAAGATTCACTGTTCGTTTTTAACTTCCTTTATACTTTGGAAGTATAACGTATTCACTCTATCAACGAACGCGTCTAGGTTTCACTCCCTGCTCCCTCATTTTTTGCTCTTTCTCTCTACCTCTCTCTCTCTCCCGCTTTTTCTCTTACTCTCCGTTCTCTCTCTTTCTCTGTTCTTGCTTTCTCCCCACTTTCTTTTTCTCGTTCTTGCTTTCTTCCCTCTCTCTCTCTCTCTCTCTCTTGCTTTCACCTCTCTTTCTCTCCCGTCTTTTTCCCTCCTGTCTCTTGTCTCTCTCACCTCTGTCTCCCTCCCTTTTCTCTCCCTCCCTCCCTCCCTCCCTCCCTCCCTCCCTCCCTCCCTCCCTCCCTCCCCTCTCTCTCCCTCCCTCCCTCCCTCCCTCCCTCCCCTCTCTCCCTCCCTCCCTCCCTCCCCTCTCTCCCTCCCCTCCCTCCCTCCCTCCCTCCCTCCCTCCCTCCCTCCCTTTTCTCTCTCCCTCCCTTCTCTTTCTTTCTCGCTCCCTCCCTTCTCTTTCTTTCTCGCTCCCTCCCTTCTCTTTCTTTCTCTCTCCCTCCCTTCTCTTTCTTTCTCTCCAACAATGTGAGCATCCATACTATCGAAGCGAAGTGGATATCCGCCAAGAAATTCCAAGTGATAACGTTTTAGTTTTTTTACATCGTTTCTTATGAAGATGTGTGGCAAAATAGATTCAGGGACCGTGAAGAAGCAACGAGAGGCATTCTGAAAGTTTTGAGACTTTCTTTTAGGAGAGGGAATTATAACTCGCAGATTATTTAATGGAGTGCAGCTTTTGGTAGGGTTTACCATACTGGGCAGGTCAAACGATAGAGGCTTGACTAATATGGACCTCATGTTTTCCCAGATGTGAAAATGGGTTTTGCTCAGGGCTAATACCTTTACCTAGAAAAAAAAAAGCAAGTTACAGAATCATTGGTGACCATTCTGAACCAATAAAATCTGGAAGAGGAAGGCCTTCTCTCGAGAGAACATATGCCTGAAGTGTAGGTGTGGATGAAACTCAGAAAGGAAACAAGAGAAGCTGAAAAAAATCCCCCCAAAAAAACACAGGAGTTCAACTGGAGAGGTGTAGAAAAGATAGTCCGGGGTAGAAAACGGTGGAGAAAAGTAATCGGTGACTTTTACTCCGTGGAGAGCTAAGGGCTTAAGTGAGTAATAATAAATCGACAGATCTATTGATAGAGATGATTTAGTATTAGCAGTTGACGTAATGGAGTATTAAGAAACTAATTAGAAATGTATGCGATGAAATTAGATAAATTACAACTTTTATTGAATTTAATTAAATTTAATTATATGGCGACAGAGATAAATAGGTGAATTCATGTTGAAGAGATAAACAGGTGAATTTGTGATGACATATATATATATGGAGAGCATTAAACAATAACTTGGAAATAATTAGGTGATGAGATTGACAAAGATAGGCAAACGTAGATATATACCTAAGTTTGTGTTGACATATTTAATACAGGAGTGAGATATACATATATATAAAATAAAAATAATTAAATATAGTTCTGCAATCCATCAATCAATCAATCAATATATCAATATATATATATATATATATATATACATATATATATATAATTCTTTTTTTGTGAGTAACGTTTCAGCATTTGAAGCTGTTGAATTTGTTCCTCTTTATAAGATTTATGTTTTGTGAACCATTCTACTCGAGCTGGGGGTCGTTCTGTTTATTATTAGTATTATTAGTATGGCGAGCTGGCAGAATCGTTAGGCCGACAGAATGAGAACTAGGCTTTAAAACAAAACAAAACAAAAAACATCCTTGGGTCGATTTCTTAGACTAATAAAACCCTTCACGGCGGTGCTCCAGCGTGGTCGCAGTCAAATGACTAAAACAAGTAAATGTGTGTGTGAGACAATATTAATGATGTGTGTGGTGGTGGTGGTGGTGGTGGTGGTGGTGGTGGTAGTAGTCATGTGTAAATGTATGTTGGTGTTACTGGGTGTGTGGTGAATAGTAGTGGTGGTAGTGTTATTGACGTGTGGTGGTGGTAGTATTTCTAGTGAGTGCAATAGTAGTTGATATACACACACACACACACATACACAACGGGCTTCTTTCAGTTTCCATCTACCAAATCCACTCTGCTCGAGGCTTATAGTAGAAAAAAATAACCCAAGGTGCCATGCAGTGGGACTGAACCCAGAATCCTGTGGTTGGAAACTAGATTTCTTACCGCAGTCACGCTTTATTTATTTATTATTTAACATTCTTGTTTCATTCATCGAGAATTATGATTCTGAAAAAAAAAAGTGTTTTCCAAAAATAGCAAATATTTCCTTTCCATTTTCCCCTCACCCCTTCCTTTTCCTCTTTCAAGACGTATGAGACGTCTTGAGACAACTATACAAAAATTCCGTTGACTAAAAAGGTTAATTCCAACCGTGACCATCTCGTTTGTTTGTTTGTCCCCCCCCCCCTTGTATCGAAAAGCTTTATTTAAGACGGAACTGGTGTGGTTTGAGGAAGAAATATTTAGCTGCTATTTGTAGCTGGCTGAGTGCGTGCGTAGTGTGGCTCCGTTTGAGCTGGTGGTGGTGGTGGTGGTGGTGGTGGTGTATTACAGGTGTGACTGGTGGTGCGTAGTTTTGACAAGTCAACTTGATCTAGGTCGCAGTCTATATATAGCAAACGACGCTGATCGAAATGCTGGAATGTGACCCAGAAATACTCTGTACCTCCATCGGATCAAACAAGTTTTTCTGTGCGTTATTTCAGTTATTAGACTGCGGCCATGCTGGAGTACCGCCTTGAGCTTTTAGTTGAGCAAATCGACCCTAGTAGTCATTGGTTTTATTTATTTCGTTTTAAACCTGGTACTTAGGATCTTTCTGATTTGATGCTATCGAACCTTTTTGTCGAACCACTAAGTTACGGGGACGTAAACACACCAACACCGGTTTTCAAGCGGTGGTAGGACACGTGCGTGTGTGTACGTGTTAACTCTAGGTTCCCTTGTCCATCCCTGAACCAGCACAAACTTACGAACGATGAACGGCACTCCGATTGTGACCACCCCATCTTTTTTCTTTGTTGAAGCTACATTGTCCAAAGCGTTTCCCCCATCTTAAGGCTGAGGTGTGATTTGAGGGAGACTCAACTGTTATATTTAGCAAGGTGAGCGAGCACGTGGGCTTCTGTTGGTGGTTGAATGGTCTTTGTGATGGCTGCGGTGGTGATGTTAGTGGTATTTGATCGAAGTGGTGGTGGTGGTGGCAATTGTAATGATAGTGTTGATGGTGGTGGCGGCGGCGGCGATTGTGATTGTGTTGGTGGTGGCGGAAATTGCGATGACGGCGCTGGCGGCAGTGGTGATGATGGTGACAGTGTTGGCGGCGACAGCGGTATTGTTGTTGGTGACGACGATGGCGAAGTTGTATCGACTAAAACAGTCCGTTATTATAACGAAAGGCAAGTGAAAGCAGCCGTCTGGGAATGACCAGCTTTGCTTTCATGTTCCTTTGTTTGCCACCTTGTATCAGTCCTGTCCTAACTTGTCGTCTGCTTTTCTGATGATCTGCGGCGGATTGGCGGAGTCATTATTTCCTGCTTGATTCACTCACACAAGCAGACGATGTGGTTATGTGTACGGCGGAGGGGAGGAGGAGGGTGAGATGTTGCAGGAGATTGGTAGAGAGAGTGAGTGGAAGAGAGAGAGAGAGGGAGAGAGAAAGAAAGGCGTGCTGGAGAAAGAGATTGATGGAAAGAGACTAGTGAGAGAGAGAGAGAGAGAGAGAGGGTGCTGGAGAAAGAGAAAGAGATTATGTAGAGAGAGGGGAGATTATGGATGAAGAGAGGGAGGGGGAGATTATGGGTGTAGAGAGAGAGAGAGGAGGGGATATTATGGAAAGAGAGAGGGGGGAGATTATGGATGAGGAATTTGGTATCTGCCTGGATATTATATCCCTCCTTTCGCTATGTATTCTTTTACTTGTTTCAGCCATTTGACTGCGGCCATGCTGGAGCACCGCCTTTTTTTATATTCTGGTACTCCATCTATTTTTGCAGAACGGCTAAGTTACGGGAACGTAAACACAACAACACCGGCTGCCAAGCGATGGTAGTGGAAACCACTCACACACACACACACACACACACACACACACACACACACACACACACACACACATAATACACGACAAGCCTGTTTCAGTTTCCGTCTACCAAATCCACTAACAAGGCTTTGGTCAGCCCGAAGCTATAGTCGAAGACACTTGCCCAAGGTGCCACGCAGTGGGACTGAACCCGGAACCACGTAGTTGGAAAACAAGCTTCTTACCCCCCGCCGCACGCACACACATGCATGCATGCACCCACACATACGCACAAAGCTTTCCACGTACCAAATTACTCACAAGGCATTGGTCTGCCCACGGCTGTTGTACAAGACACTTGCCTCTGGTGCCTGCGTAGTTGGACTGAACCAAAAACCGCGTAGGTAGGGCAGGGTAGGTAGATAGGAATGGTTTGTTGACAAGAAAGCAGAAACACACAGTTCAGAGATAGGAAATAAATCACTGGGAAATGTCAAATTGTTTTATTAATAAAACAATGTCGTAAGTGACTTATCAAACATCGTTTATTATACCAACACAGTAATTTATCTAACAGCATTTATATGTATGTAAGACAAATCTCAGTATGTAGCTTTCCTCACCTCTCTCTCTCTCTCTCTCTCTCTCTGTTGGCAAAAGAAAAACCAACACAGGAAAAAAACAAAAGTCAAAAGGGCGTACATAGTGAATGTATTAGGTTGACGCTCAGGGAGAGAGAAAGAGAGAGAGAGAATTTATGATTGGAAAAGGATGGGGGTGTAACGTTTCGAGCATGACTCTTCATCAGAAAGAGGGAAATGCCAAGAGAGAGAGGGAAAAGAATAGTCCGTGAAAAGCACTATGTGTGTGTGTAAATGTCAAATGATGAAAATGAGTGCTCAACACCACATTGGTGGATAGAATTTATCTGTGAATTCAGGCTACCATTAGTTTCATGTTAATGGAACTGTCTCTTCGAGAAATTAACGTGCAAGTGACTGAGTACTTCCCAGACACGGGTACCATTAATGTAGTTCTGAGCGTGATTCAGCGTGACAGAGGGAGGGACTACGCTGGCACTTTCAACTACAGGTACAATTCATTTTCGCCAGCGGAGTGAACTGGAACGTGCAATAAAGTGTTTTGTTTACGAACACAACGCGCCACCGGTGATCAAACTCACGTGAGCCTAAGCCACGCATCTCCACAAAATTGTGTGTACACACACACACACACACACACACTAAGGGAGTGTTTGATCTTTTGTTTTGATAATGTGACAGTTAAAGTTCGGTAGTTAGGTGTTTTTAGTCAGGCATGCCTGCTAACTACGCCTAAACTGAAGATGACGCACCTAAATAGATATACCTGATTACAAGCTTCTTCATGCATGAAAAAATTCTGAACAATAACCCAATCCCAAATTTAATCGATGAAATTTTCTGTAACACACCTCTCCGCCACAACATGCCATACAACCTAATCACCATTTAACAGAGCTCGGCGTAGGCTAGAAAATTTTGTCATAACCGAAGCTCGGTCAGGATGAACTCAAATGAACCACAGTCACATAATAACTTATCTGACCGGAACGTCATTCTTGATATTGTTTTTGTTAAACAATAATAAATCAGCGCTTTACTAAAAGTGATGAATAATCGTTGAGTTTAACGTAAAATTGCCTTGATTTCATGTGATCGTGGTGATAAGCGAATGTCATTTTCATGTGAGTGTTCCAAACTTCCATGAAAAATATGGAAGTTTCCTAATTTCCATGAAAACGGGGTTTACAGGACGTCCTCATCGAGCTCCACAGATCTTCCAGGACGAAGCTCGTCTTCTAGGTTGTAGTTTCCGGATCGAAATTTCTGGAGCCACCGTTGACACTGGCTTACGTTTATTGTCCGATCCCCATATATTGCATTAATATTCCTCGAATTTTCTGTTTCGTTGTTGCCTTTATTGAAGTCATAACACAAAATATGCTGAATATGCTCCTTTGTCACTTTAATTATAGCTTTGAAAAGATAACTGTTAAAATCGAACTGCACTCTTCAAAACTTGCACTAAGAATAAGTTAAAATTACTACCTGCTTTTATAGTAAGATGATGCAGGTCGTTTATCCCGTCCTCCTCCGACTTTTAGTTCATGTAATCGAAGAAAACCTCATTTATTGGATGACCCAATATATATTGATTCTGGTTTTTATTCTAACCATCTGTTTCGCCGAACCGATAAGCTATGGGGACGTAAACACACCGCACGCACACACACACGCACACACGATGCGTTTCACACATATTCGACGGGTTTCTTTCAGTTTACGTCTCTCAAATCCATTCTCAAGGATTTGGTCGGCCCGAGGCTATAGCAGGAGATAGTTGCTCAAGGTACCACGCAGTGGGACTGAACCCGGAACCATGTAGCTAGGAAACAAACTTCGTACCACACAACCACCTTCGTTTAATTATTCACATGTAATTGTTGTCTACAGTTACACGTTCGTATGTAACTGTGCTGGCTCACTTGGGACGACATGCAAACCATCGAATTGCTTTCAAAATGGTGTTCGTTGTCGGGCGTACTTCAGCTGCTCTTTTTGAAATACTCAATATATCACAAACTACTTCTGTACAGATCAGTGTCTGTCCATGTGGCTTAATGAGGGAGTTTTGTTAATAAAGATAAAAGGGTTTCTCCAGTCTTCTATGGAATTATAGGATGTCACTTCCGGCCAATCTACTGTCATTCACTTGAACTCTTTAACGTTTAAAACTGACCAAATTCGGCCCAAATATTCTACCTGTTTTACGTTAATAAACTGGCAAAGGTTAATTCGAAACAATGTAAATAAATAAGCATCATGTTTGGCAGAGTAATGCGAAAGGGTTAAGCGCCCATCGTCTGCCAGACAGTGACAGAGCGCGATCAACCATTGCGGTTATCTCCCTCTTTCCCTCTCGTTTTATTTCTTACTGATTAATTAAAAATGACTCTACTTGCTTCGTGTGTGGTCGTGTGGATGGATTTAGGTGTGCTTGTTCGCGTTCTGTTACGTTTGATTGATTTGGCTTGTGTTTGTTTTCGTCTATTGTTGTGAGTGTATGTGTGTGTGTGGCGCAGGAGTGGCTGTGTGGTAAGTAGTTTGCTTACCAACCACATGGTTCCAGGTTCAGTCCCTCTGCGTGGCACCTCGGGCAAGTGTCTTCTACTATAGCCTCAGGCCGACCAAAGCCTTGTGATGGATTTGGTAGACGAAACTGAAAGAAGCCTCCCCGAAATTGCTGGCCTTGTGCCAAAATTTCGAATCAGTACTGAAAATATATTAATGAGGTTATGTGTGTTTGTTCGAGTGCGGTTTGTGTGACACATGCGTGGGTTTGTTTGCGCGCGCTGTGATATAAGTATGTGTGTGTGTTTGTGAACTGTACATTAAGTTCATGTTTGTATATATATAGAGAGATATACGTAGGAGTTTTTGGTTATGAAGGAATATGTGAATTTATATCCCGTGACATTGCTTCCATAATGTAGTTTCTGATGCACGCCTCTGTCTGTGTGTATCAGTCACTCTCTTTCTCTCTCACCACAAGATTTATTTTTTAAAAATTTTATCTTTCAACAGTGTCAACTGAACATAATCACACACTTCCTGCAGTGTTTGAACTTTCAACTTCAGATTATTCATATGTATGAAATACAGTAATCTATATCGTATTGCATAAGTTTGTCATTATTCAGTTTAATTCGAGATTTCTTGCCAATAAAGAGCCGCTTTCTAACCTAGATCCAAGGCTTTGTCACTGGAATTTCAACATTAACAGTGTATGTATGTACGTGTGTGTGTATGCATGTATTCTCATGCATCTAGTTGCAAATCTAGGCATGCAAGTCCTGTAGTCTTCGAATCAGCTTTCTCCTTTCTGGTTTAGAGAAGCCTAGTTTCTGAAGATTGGTATTTAGACAGCGTGCTATGTATCCCAGTGCCCCAATAATTACAGGTATAAACCCGAATTCATAATCTGAAGAGATGTATGTAAAAGGGTAAAGAACCCATGTGCTTTCACTTGTCGTTTTCTCACATCAAATCAAAAGATAGCCATATATATATATATATATATATATATATATACGACGGGTTTCTTTCAGTTTCCGTCTACCAAATCCACTCGCAAGGCTTTGGTCGGCCCGAAGCTTTATGTGGAAGACACTTGCCCAAGTTGCCACGCAGCGAGACTGAACCCGGAACCATATGGTTGGTAGGCAAGCTACTTACCGCACAGCCACTTTCTTCAACCCCCTTTAATTCTCGATATCATTTCTATTCTATGTAAGTCGGACCTTTTTGTATGTAAGCATATGCATTTTTTTTTGTATCTTATTTCATACACTTTGTACATTGACCTGCCTAAACTTGCTTATCTTTACATTTACTTATATGTATATATATGTATATATATATGTGTGTGTGTGTGTCTGTGCGCGTGCACGCCAGTGTTTGTCCCCTCTCCCACAAAGGTAAAACGAGGGAACATCTATGCACTTGATCAAGGTACAAGTCGGGATCCTACCGTCTTCTTTTAACGACAGGACATGTTTCATTGACAAGCGGTGTTGGTGTGTCCAATCCACGTAACTTAGCGGTAGGCAAAACAAAAAAAAAGACCGATAGAATAAGTACCAGGCTAGCAAAAAAAAAAAATACTGGGGTAGATTCATTCGACTAAAAATCTTTCATGGCGGTGCCCCAGCATGACCGCAGTCTGATGAGAGAGAGAGAATGATTTCTTATGTCCATATTGCCTCGCTTGTCATTGCTGTTTAGCCCTGGGCTAATACACGAGTTGGCTAGACCTGTTGGCAAAAGGCATTCAAAACTGTGACCATCATGTCGGTTGAGGTGTGCGTATATGTGATTTCATTTATGAAACGGGTCTTGTTGTTAAAAGAAGACGGTAGGCTCCCGACTTGATCAAGCGGGTAGATGTCCCCTCGTTTTACCTTTGTATACGTGTGTATGTCTCTCTGATCCACCTTTTTCATATCTTCTCCACCCGCTACTCAATAAATGCATAGCCTCCTCCGCTTACCCCACTTCCGTATATATATATATGTGTGTGTGTGTGTGTGTGTGTGTGTCTCATCGAACGTGTTTCTCTGTGTTTGTGTATGTATATGCACATACACACACACTATCTGATTCTCAAACACTTTCTCTCTCTCTCTCTCACTCATTTACTCACTTTGTGAATGTAGATATTTAACTCCTCCCTCTGTTTTCTCACCCAACTTCACTCTCACTCGCTCTCCTCTTCCCATTTCCCCAAACATGCCTCCCTTGCCTTTCTGTGTGCGCGTGTGAGCGATAACACAACCCTAATACATAATATATACGTGATAAATATGCAGACTTTGTATAACAAAGTGTGTCAAACAGAGTAGCTGTGTGTGTGTGTATATATATATATATATGTGTGTGTGTGTGAAGACTAAATGTACAGAAAGTTTTGAGACCAGCAGAGACGTGTAAGAGAAGACTAACGATTTACACACGCATCTACATATCTAAATAACAACGGCAACTCAAACCGGAATTTCAGAGTTCGGTCAGGAGGTTTCTCTTGTGTCAACGATGTCGAATGAAGGGTTGAAAATGAATTCAGTCATTGAGAGCGAAGGTAAAAAAAAAATGCTTACTTTATAACACACACACACATGCATACACATGTAGGTATGTTGTCCTGTTTTCATTGCTTTTTGGTCCCTGTTTGGGATAGATTTCATCATGGACCCTGTGACGAAAGCTATTCCATTCCTTTTTTTTTTTCATTTTATTTTATTTTCTCCAAGACATTGTAATAAACCATAGACCGGGCCTTTCTCTATGTATTTGTGTGTATGTGTGTGTGTGTGTGTGTGCTATGTTTATATGTTATTGCTTAGGCTTAGGACAGTCCTGGTCCAGCGAACGTCTCTTACCAAAGACAATCGAGCTAAGACCATCCTGTCTTATTTGCGCGAATTCTGCGTTGCTGTGTGCATTAAGCGTCGATAGCCGAACGATTTTTTCAAAATCGAAAATAAGTTGGTTGAGTTCTTTGCGACTGCGCAAAAGTAAACAAGTTACAAAGAAACAAAGTCCCAGCCGAGGTGAGAGGGGAACATGAAACACGAAACAAATTACGCGACGTAATGTCTTTAGGGTTACGGTCGCAGTGGGCAATTGTTAGGGAGTCTAGCGGGTTTAGGGGCCTCATTTCTGATCTATGTATGCTGTGCTTGTTGCTATCATGAAATAACCATCATAGTGCCCAGGGCATTGATTTGCCCCAGGGCATTGATTTGCCCCAGGGCATTGATTTGCCCCAGGGGCCTATAATACTGCTAGGGCGGCCCTGATTGCGCCGAGAAGACGAGAGGGTCCTTTTGCCGAACTGTTAAGTTATAGGGATGTAAACGTAAACACCATCACTGGTTGTCAAGCGGTGGTGGAACACACACACACACACACACACACACACACACACACACACACATGCATCACGGGCTTTCAATTTCCGTTTACCAAATCCAC
Source organism: Octopus bimaculoides (assembly GCF_046866305.1). Classification (NCBI taxonomy): domain Eukaryota; kingdom Metazoa; phylum Mollusca; class Cephalopoda; order Octopoda; family Octopodidae; genus Octopus; species Octopus bimaculoides. The sequence goes on along the minus strand of NC_142949.1, from coordinate 35,620,749 downwards.
TCACAAGGCTTTGGGTCCGCCCGAGGCTATAGTAGAAGACGCTTGCCGCACAGACTGAACGCAGAACCGTGTGGTTGGGAAGCAAGCTTCTTACTACACACACGCACATCGCATACATATTTGTCCGATGTTAAAACTTTCAATGTTATGCAATCGTAGCTAAGCCTCTGTTTGAAACAAAATTTTAGAATATTATTAAATGTCATTACAATAATTCTCACTCTAAAACTAACCACAAACTGTTTTTCTTTTTTTTAATTTAATAATCCATCTACAAAAGATTCAACCAGCTTATTTTCCATTTTGAAAATTTAGTTTCCTTCTCTTAAACTAATGTCTTTTTATACTAATGTCTTACTTTTTATTATCTTTTTTTTTTATGTAAGGGAGATTTGACAGCTATTTCTAGCGACCACGTATTCTTGCTTGACGTGTGTGTATGTGTGTGTGTTTAAAAACTTAGGCAGCGTTTCGATGGAGTTGTATACATACATATTCTCCCGGAGAATATCCAACGGCACGGATAGGTAGCCAAATCGGGGTTTCCGATAATATTTGAGTAACTTTTTAAATATTACAAGTATCACAAAACACTCTGAAAGTGCAAAGCTATTTTCATTGACATGTACGTGTAAGACAAGTAACTCTGTTTTACACACACACGCACTATCTACTTACAACTTAATATTATCATTTGTTTTTCTATAATTATGTATATATCCTTATGGTAACAGGACCCCTAGTAAATGATCACGATCGGCACCCTTTCTACATGATGCTTGAAAAACTACACGAACTCTAAATATATAATTGGGTTGTCAGATAATTTCGTTTTATTTATTTTTTTCCCTTCTCATAGCACACCTACGTCAAACGTTTGAAGAATTGAGTTAAATTGACAAAAAAAAAAACTCGAAGAAAAGTTATATGGAAAGATTAGAACTGCAACAACAACAACAACAACAAAAAAACATACACAAAACTTTGCTATGTTATTTGAATTAACATAAAAAAAGAAAAATACTTTTAACGAAAAGGTCCTCAAGGGGGTGAAAAAAAAAAGCCAACCTGATATTTTCTCACCACTCCTTCTCTAGCACTCCTTTTCTCTCTCTACTCTCTCTCTCCGCTCTGTTGCTCTCTCTCTCTCTCCCTCTTTGTAGGGATAATACTAATAAAATTATAATTAGTTGTGCCATGCTTTTTCACCTTTAAGTAATGTCTCACTTTCGTTGTTTATTGTTGACTGCGTTAGTTTTCTAAAGGAGTGAAGTAAACGGAAACTGAATACTCGTCGTGTGTTTGTGTGTGTGTGTGTGTATATATATATATATATATATATATATATATATATATATATATATATGCGAGTAAAAATAAATACAAAAAAGGTGTTTTTTTTTTTGTATGATTGTGTATAGAGGAATATATTATTTTGTTTAAAAGAGTTCCAACACTGTCTGTTTTTTATGTTTTATTTATATTCCTGCAGAACTAATGTGGGGTGTAGAATATATATATATATATATATATATATATATATATATATATATATATATATATATATGGGTGTAGAATATATATATATATATATTCATTCATTCTTTCTTTTCTACTCTAGGCACAAGGCCCGGAGTTTTGGGGGGAGGGGCCAGTCAATTAGATCGATTCCAGTACCCATCTGGTACTTAATTTATCGACCCCGAATGTTGGTGCCCCAGCGTGACCACAGCCCCTGGCTGAAACTAATAAAGGTCGAAGTAAAACAGGTGAATGGGAACGAAACAAGATAAATCTGTAACAATATTCTTTTCGTCGTTCCTAGGTCGAAATGATAAAAAAAAACACGGGTCAAGTTTTGGTGCAGAGTTTATGTACTTATAATATCCCCGAAGTGTGAAAGGAATTATGAGATAAAGTCTATGTATTTCTCAATGAATGGTTCCGCTAATTGAATAGTAAATAACTCATGTTTTTGTTTAGGAAATTATAGAAACATATCGGCATATACATGGTTCCTAACTATTGTGTGGCTGTATGGTAAGACGCTTGCTTTCCAACCACATATTTCTGGGTTCAATCCCATTGCGTTGCACCCTGGGCAAGTGTCTTCTACTATAGCCTTGGGCCGACCAAACAAAAAATTGAAAGAAGCCCGTCGTATATACAGGGTTAGACAAAATAGTGGAAACACCTGGCGTCATAGCATCATAATTTTGAGATATCTATAAAACCGTCAAAAGTTTGTCTTTTGATTTATTATTAGTGTTGCTTAATATGTTTTGCTGAAATTGCTGTTTCTTTTCAGATATCAGAAAAAGGTAATTAAAATTCATTAAAATGACAGATCTATCGGACTTTCAAAGAGGTCAAATTGTTGGTGCTTGTATAGCAGGCGCTGACATAACGAAAAAAGCCAAAATGTTTGGTGTATCAAAAAGTACTGTCTCGAAAGTAATGACAGCCTTTGAGAAAGAGAGAAAGACCTCCTCGTCGAAACAAAACTCCTGAAGAAAACCAAAACTTCCAGATAGGGACCGTCGGACTCTTACGCGAATTGTTAGAAAGGATCACAAAAATACAGCTCCCAAAATTACTGCAGAGCTAAATGACCACCTCGAGAACCCAGTTTTCACAAAAACAGTTGGCCGAGAGCTGCACAAAGCCGGATTTCATGGAAGGGCTGTAATCAGAAAACCACTACTTTCAGAAACAAACGTTGCAAAACGTTTAGAGTGGAGTAAAAACCTACAGAATTGGTCCCTAGAGCAGTGGAAGAATGTTATTTTCTTGGACGAGTCATCCTTTATCTTATTTTCGACCACTGGCCGAATATACGTGTGGAGACAGCCAAAAGAGGCATTTGACCCAGATTGCCTTCTTCCAACTGTTAAACACGGAGGAGGATCTGTGATGATCTGGCGGGGAGGGCCTATATCTTGGAAATCCGCCAGCCCAATGGTTTCCCTTCATGGCAGAATTAATAGTCAAGACTATTTAAGCATTTCATCTGATCAAATTCATCCTATGGTTGCGGAACTGTTTCCGGAGGGAAACGCAATCTTTCAGGATGATAATGCACCAATTCACACAGCTAAAGTTGTTACTGAATGACACGAGGAACATTCTGGTGAAGTTGAACATCTTATCTGGCCACCACAGTCCCCAGATCTCAATATTACTGAACATTTATGGTGCATTTTAGAAAAACAAGTAAGGAGTCGATATCCTCTACCATCATCACTACAAGAACTGGAAACTGTTTTAGCTGAAGAATTTTGCCTTTCATCCTTTCGGGGTCGATAAATTAAGTACCAGTTGCGTACTGGGGTCGATCTAATCGACTGGCCCCTTCCCCCAAATTTCGGGCCTTGTGCCTAGAGTAGAAAAGATTATTTCGCGGGTGATAAAATAAATACCAGTTGTAATCGTCTGTCCTCGACTTATTCAAATTGCTGGCCTGGTGCCAACAGTAGCAGAAAGAGTTAGAACTACTGCATGGTTGAATGCTTAGAGAGGTCACTTTGCAATAACGAAATCTCGAGTTCGGTCCCACTGTGCAGCTTTTTGGGCAAAATGTGTTTTTCCATAGCATCAAGTCAATCCAAGCTTTGTGATTGAAACTGGGTCCATAGAAACTGTGTGGCCCCCTTCGCCGGATGGACTCTGTTTGTAACTCTCTCTCTTTCTTTCTCTCTTTCTCTCTTTCTCTCTCTCTCTCTCTCTCACACGTCTTTTATCTATTACTTGTTTCTATGATTAAACCTGCGGCCATACTGGGGCACTGCCTTGAAGAAATTTAGTCGAGCGAAAAAGCCTGGTACTTATTTTTTTACCGAACCGCTATGTTACGGGAACGTAAACGCGCCAACACTGGTTGTCAAGTGGTGGTGGTGGTGGTGGTGGTGGTAGTGATGGGACAAATGCAGTCACACACGTACACACACGACAGGCTTCTTTCGGTTTCCATTTACCAGATACACTCACAAGTCTTTGGTTGACCAGAGGCTATAGGAGAAGACACTCGAACCCGGAACTATGTGGTTAGGAAGCAAACTTCTTACCCCCCCCCACGCCTCCGCTTAATGTTGGGCATGCTGATTCTGCCTTGAAGAAAGGATTGCGGGGTTGCTGCGGGATACTCGCCCGAACAACCGTAATGCTCATCTTCGCAATCGACTGTGAACCATTATACCACAGCTCATTCTTTTTATTCTTTTAGTTCGCGTTCCCACCCTGTCGTACGAACTCTCCGCATACAATTATTTCCGTGATATTTACTCTCCGCCCGTAATTACGAATAGTTTGCCAGACTCCCTCATGTAGCTATCTTTGAATATGTAATATGATAATTAAGTACACACACACTTCTCTTCTACACACGCACGCGCACATACATGTGTATATATATATATATATATATATATATATATATATATATATATATATATATATATAGTTACTAATAATTGGTATCAATGAATTGCATTGATTTTGTTGGTAATTCTTTTTTTTTTTTTCGGTTCATAAATTTTTTTTTTACATCACATGAAACACACACACACACACAAACGCGCGCGGGCGCACAAAAATCGTTCAAGCGCATCGACATCTTTAACTGAAAATATGTGAGTCACTTCACTTGCCAAGCAAGTACAACTCCGAACTGTGTGTGTGAGAGAGATTTCATGTTGATTTATAATTGTTTTATAGCTCCCGTTCAGTTACGATCGAGCAGACAGCAAACCTTGTTTGACTTTATATATAAGGTAGTCAGTCGGACAGACATCTCGTGGTTCAAGCTACACACAAACAATCCTTTTGTTCCAGATATATAATCACCGCACTCCGGTTTATTTAAACATTTAAACATAATCCGCAGTGCTTTATCGTGTAGGGGTCCGATTTAGAATAAGACAAAAGGGCAACGTGTCTGGACGTGTTGCTTTCTCTCCTCAGTCGGTACCGTTATACTACTCTTTTGCTTGTTTCAATCATTTGACTGCGGCCATGCTGGAGCACCGCCTTTAGTCGAGCAAATCGACCCCCAGGACTTATTCTTTGAAAGCCTAGTACTTATTCTATCGGTTTGTTTTGCCGAACCGCTAAATAACGGACGTAAACACACCAGCATCGGTTGTCAAGCGATGTTGGGACAAACACAAACATATACGCGCGCGCGCGCACACACACACACACACACACACACACACACACACACACACACACACACACACACACACACACACACACACACACACACATATATAATTATGTGTATTTCTTCTATCTTAATGAATAAAAATTCTTCTGATAGAATAAATGGGTTAATAGAAACCAATGTAGCAAAGAACACAAAATAACTGTGGTTTAGTTTCTGCTTTTAAGGCAGGAACTCCTTGAAATTTTGGGTATTTGAGTATATTTAAGAATTTAAGGATTGGAGAAAACGCATGTTATAATTGCATACTTTATTCCTACGTATGTTTCAAAGGATTACAACCTGTGTGATCCATAGGGATCTTTGATATTAAAATTGTAACCTTCTCATCAGGGGTGTGTGTATGTATGTATATATAAAACACTTGAGTTATTTTTCTTTTATATGTACACATATATATGTGTATATATATATATATGTATATATGTATATGTATTTGTATGTATGTATGTATGTATGTGCATACGTGTGTTTGCGTATGTATTCATGTATATATATGTATATACGAATCTGTTTATTTGATTAGGTAATAGGCGTAGATGTATAGCTATGTGTATGTGCATGAATATATTTCTATTTATACATGTGTGTATATGTAGATGGATACATGTGTGTATATGGGGACACGCACACATGTGTATATGCGCATATATGCATGTATATATGTGTGTGTGTGTGTGTATCATTATGCATGTATATGTGTGTGTTTGTGTATGTGTATTATGTATGCATGTACGCTCTTACACATTGATTGGTATGTGTTGTCCAACCCACGATCCGGCAGCGTCCAATTCTCTAACGGTTTGTTTCAAATGAATCAAGTCATAACCTTATCCATCTATTGTTTTCATAATCGGTCATAATGTCTTACGTTTAAGATGATTCCCATGCTTTCCCTAATGAGAAGGTTACAATTTTAATATCAAGGATCCCTATGGATCACACAGGTTGTAATCCTTTGAAACATATGTAGGAATAAAGTATGCAATTATAACATGCGTTTTCTCCAATCCTTAAATTCTTATATATATATATATATATATATATATATATATATACATACATATATACGACGGGCTTCGTTCAGTTTCCGTCTACCAAATCCACTCACAAGACTTTGGTCAGCCCCATGTGATTGAGAAGCAAGCTTCTTACCACAGCCACGCTGTTTAAGTCTGATATTTGTTCTCTTTTGTTGAACCGCTGTGTTCGTCCACTCTGTCTATAGTTGTTGCTTAGTGGTGACTCCACGGGCGGTGAACGAGATGATGTCGGTCACAGTTCGACGCAAGGCGGTAGAGTGTGATTTGAAGGAGACTTAGCTGTTATTTCTTACAGGTGGAGAGCGACTCTGTAGAATATGTCCCGTTAGTTCATCCCCTCTGCCCACCTGTGTATGATTGTCGGTTAATGGTCACTCTAGCGGAAACGAGTGAAGCGATGTCGGTCGCAGTAAATTTGTTGTTCCTCCATATTTTATATTTATCTCAGCAGCACCGTATTTGCGACTAATGTGGTTAGATTGTGTGCGTATGTTGTTCGGACTGAGGTTGGGCGATGATGGTGGGGAAGTAAGAGTTTTGTTTCTTGTGTTATGTACCTTCAGCAATCGCTACACTTATGGATTTTCATCGATTGATTGATTGATCGATCGAGCTGAGTGCAAAGGATAGTGTTAATATGGTGTTGTAGATGTGTTCGGACTGTGGTAGGCGAAAGTGTTGTTAGGCTGGTATTGTAGACGTTTGGACCATTGTGAGAGAGATGGTGTTGTTAGGTATACGTTGTAGATGACTAAAGCGTGTGAGAGAGTTGTTAGGATAAATTGTGTTGTTGACGTATCTGGGCCATAGTTGTTAGGGTGGTGTTGGAGTGTTGGTGTATCTGAGTGGGAGCGATAGTGTTGTTAGGAGTGATATTGTTGTGTTTTGGGGGTCTCGTAGGTGTCTCTGGACTGTACGAGAGAGAGAGAGAGAGAGAGAGAGAGTGGAAGTGCGTGTGTTGTTAGGCTGGTGTTGTAGATGTTTGTACTGTATGAAGAGTTAGTGTTTGTTGCTAGGCTTGTGTTGTTGTTAACGCGCCTGGACTGTTTGGAGTGTTAGTGTTGTTAGGACGGCATTGTGCTTGATGTGTCTGGAATGAGTGAGAGGGAGAGAGTTAAGGTGGATTTAGCAGTAGTAATGTGACTGAGTATGAACTATGGGGAAAGATAAGTCTTGTTAGCGTGATATAGATATCTGGTCCGTGACTGTGGAGAGAGAGAGAGAGAATGTGTTGTTAGGGTGGCGGTGTTCGCCAGTAGCATGCACTGGGATTGATACAGGATATGCGATAGTGTTGTTGTTATCGGGAGAAAGCTAAAATCTGACAAATGTGTACATTTGATATAAATATCTTTTACTGAATGAATGAACGACAGAAATAAAGAGAAATAATTTACGTTGAAGAATGGCGGCGGGGGGAGCGGTGTGGTTGGGGGAGAAAGCTCTCGATTGCATGGATTGTCAATTTAGGTAGTTTATTTTTTTTTTCTATTTTGTTTTCTCTTGAATATTTTTAATTGATATTGATTGTTAAATTAACTTGGTTAGCATCTATTGTTATTTCTTTCTCTTTCTCATCTTTCGCGTCCCCCCCCCCACTCTCTCTCTCTCTCGTCTAACGATATCTTATATCGGAGAGATTGTATCCGATTTTATTACATGCACTAACTATAACACATGCATGCTCTTCTGTACACACATACACACGCACCAGTGTACATACATGCACGCCCTCTTCTGTACACATGCACGCGCACACATTTCAGCGCTCACGCACTTATGTACGTGCGCGCGCACATACACGCACACACTTACATACACACAGACACATGCTCTAACTTCACACAAACGTGCACAAACGCTCTAACTTCATACATGCATGCATGCATTTCAACACACATATGCACGCACTTCTACATACATGCACACACACTTTTGGTTATGTGCTTACTAACGTGAACAGCCGAATGACTCCAGACTTTTGTGTTTCTTAATTGACAATGTACTAAATAGCGCATATTAAGATATGTGCATCTAAGCAATAACAAAGCGAAGAATCTTTGTATGTAACTCTCGGATTACCCTCTTTTATTCACCTGCTTCACTTCGTGTAGTTTACCATTTACTCCATTACTCTCATGCAAAAAATATACGTGCTAAATCCTCTCTAACGAAAACCCCGACTCTCACCTGTTACTAAGCAAAATAACAATGCTCTCGGTCTATCGAGAGTCGGGATACCGTTACGCGGGAGAACTGGAGACAAAGGGTACCGTTTGAATGAATGCTGAAACACTGAGGCTTTTTGTTTGCAAAGAATTGTAAACGTGCCAAGACTTGTCAAGAAGCCTGGACGTGCTTTTCGCAGCGGACCGCAGGCAAGTAGCACCGTCTGTTATGAACGGTAAAGCTTTTGTTTACAATCGATGAACGCACCTGAAAACAAGGGGCAATACAATATCTCTCTCTCTCTCTCTCTCTCTCTCTCTCTCTCTCTCGCACTCTCTCACACACACACACACACACATACACACACACACACACACACACACACACACACACACACACACACACACACACACACACACACACACACACAGAAAACAGCTTCAGTTTCTACCACTTCCACTCACAAGCTATTGGTGCCTTGAGGCTTTTCAAAACCTGATTTTACCTTATTGCTTTCCTGGTACTTAAATAGGTTTTAGCATCTTAATCATGGCGTACCTTGGAATGCAGTGGTAACAACCAGAGTATCCTGCAGTGATTTCTGGCATATGTCATGTTTACGTTTTGCTTTCTGTGTCCTTGAATGGATTTTGGTGACCCACTTATGGAAATGTGTTGAAATAAATTCACAAAAGTCTCTGGGTGTGGCGTTTATTAGATTGCCTGTTATTACAGCTGTTGGTATTGCTAATTACTTCCTATTGTATTTTACTGTTTGTCTTTTCACTTAGATGCAAAGGTTTGTCAGTTTACCCTTTGCACTATTTCTTTTCTTCCTTTTCCTCCAATAATGATAATAATTCTTTCTGTTATAAGCACAAGGCCTAAAATTTAGGAGAGGGGAGTTGTCGATTACGTCCCAGTCTCCGTATTCAGCTGGTACTTATTCTATCAACCCTGAAAGGGATAAAAGGCACAGTTGACCCCGATGGCATTTGAACTCAGAACATAAGGCCAGATGAAATGCTAAGCATTCCATACCCCCCCTCCCCGGTGTGCTAACGATTCTACCAGTTCACCACCCTCTCCAATAATAATAATTATTATTTCTTTATTGCCCACAGGGGGCTAAACATAGAGGGGACAAACAAGGACAGTCCAACGGATTAAGTCGATTACATCGACCCAGTGCATAACTGGTACTTATTTAATCAACCCCGAAAGGATCAAAGGCAAAGTCGACCTGGGCGGAATTTGAACTCAGAACGTAATGGCAGACGAAATACCGCTAAGCATTTCGCCCGGCGTGCTAACGATTCCGCCAGCTCGAATAATGCCCCCTTTCTACTAAAGGCTGAAAACCTGAAATTTTGAGGTGGTGAGGGGAAGTGGGGATAGTCGATTAAATCTTCCACCCCCCCCCCCACCCACCGCCAGTGCATGACCGGTACTTATTTCATCGACTCCTGAAAGGACGAAAGGCAAAGTCAAACCACAGCAGAATTTTAACCTAACGTTCTGACATTCCGGGTTCACATTTCACTGAAGTCGGCTTTACTTTTTGTCCTATTTCGGAGTTGATAAAAAAAAGTACCTGTCAAATGTGATGGAGGTAGGTGGCAATGTAACCAAGTGGTCCACCTTTTTCTCCCTCATAACTGACAGAGCGCTGGTTTCAAAGAATGGCAAGCCGACAGGATTCTTAGCATGCTGGACAAAAATGCTCTGCAGCATTTCGTCTGTCTTTATACATTCTGAGTTCAAAATCTGCCAAGGTCTACCTTGTGTTTTTCATCCTTAGTACCAGTTGAATACTGAGGTTAATGTAATTGACTACCCACCCTTAAAGGCACCCCCACCCTTAAAGGCACCCCCACCCTTAAAGGTAAAAAAACTAAAAAAAGATTTCAGGCGTTGTGTCTGTTGTAGAAAGAATTTAGTTTTCTTTTTCTTTCATTTTTGCTTTGGAGATCTGCCTGTCCAGAAAGTAGCAGTAGTAAATCAGATTGGTGGGACCCGTGTGTGGTGGAGGGTTTGCATGAGTTGGAACAGGTGTGAAGGAGAAGACAGTAGGAACTATAGAAATGTCGGATTAAAAAACACAAAAGGACAGATGTTAGGATCGTTTTTCTTTTTTTTTTTTTTTTCAATTCTTAAGTAACCTGGAAGTTTTAAAAAAGATAAGTGGAATCCACAAGCGGAAGGCAGTGGTGTTGGCGATAGTAGTTAGGGTTATCACGGCTGCTGCTACTGGTGGTGTTGGTAGTAAAGGTAGTGGTAATTATGGTGTTTGTTGCAGTGGTGGTGGTGTTAGTGGTAAAGGTGGGCATCAAAACTATTGGTGGTCAGTGTCGTCGTCGTCGTCGTCGTAGTAGTAGTGGTGGTGGTGGTGGTGGTAGTAGTTGTGATGGTGGTGACATCTATGAAACTTGTGATGAGTTGTTAAACTTCTTGGCTTACTTTTCTCTTCTTTGCTTTTCCCTGTTTCAGTCGTTTGATTGTGGCCATGCTGGAGCACCACCTTGAAGCCTTTTTTTTAAAGCCTAGTACTTATTCTATCGGTCTCTTTAGCCAAACTGCTAAGTTATGGGGGTGTAAATACACCAACACAGATTGTCAAGCGGTGATGGGGGTCAAATGTGTATACACACACACACACGTGACAGACTTCTTTTAGTTTCCCCCTACCAAATCCACTCACAAGGCTTTGGTCGGTCCGAGGCTATGCTATAGTAGAAGATACTTGTCCAAGATGCTATGCAGTGGGACTGAACCCGGAACCATGTGGTTGGGAAGCAAGCTTCATACCACACAGCCACACCTATGCCTGGTTGTTAGTTACTTTTTTTTCTTCTTTTTTCTTTTCTGATTGAGGTTAAAATAAAAATTGATAGATGAGTCATCATCTTGTATGAAATCAGATATAGGTGTGTGTGTGGAAGGGGTATGTACGTGTGTGTGGAGGGGGTATGTGTGTGTACATGTGTGTGTGGAGGGGGTACGTGTGTGTGACGTACACATTTCAATGCATGTGATATTTGTGTGTGTGTCTGTGTGTGATATGTATGTATGTTTGTATGACCATGTGTGAAGGTGTGTGTGTGTGTGTGGCCATTGTTGTAAGTATGGGGGCTGAATATATGTGTATGTATGTACATAATGGAGTTTAATATGTGCACTATGTATATGCCATCTGTATAGGTGTGTGTGTGTGTGTACGTGCAGAAACGAAAAGGTAAGGAGATAACCAAGGAAAAAGAATCAAAGGAACCATTGTGACATTTTCAGAATTTCTTTTTTCATAGAAAACCTGTTTTAAGAAACCCTGCTCTATACACATACACACACACACATTTATGTATACACAGATTACACAATGTATGTATATATATATGTGGACATATGAATGCATGTATACCACATATATGCATCATCATCATCGTTTAACGTCCGCTTTCCATGGGTTGGACAATTTGACTGAGGACTGGTGAAACCGGATGGCAACACCAGGCTCCAATCTGATTTGGCAGAGTTTCTACAGCTGGATGCCCTTCCTAACGCCAACCACTCAGGGAGTGTAGTGGGTGCTTTTACGTGTCACCCGCACGAAGGCCAGCCAGGCGGTACTGGCAACGGCAGTCTTGGCTGTGTGCTAAGAAGCTTGCTTCTCAACCACATGGTTCCAGGTTCAGTACCACTGCAGTTACCTTGGGCAAGTGTCTTCTACTATAGCCGTTCAGGCCGGCCGAAGCCTTATTAGTGAGTATGGTAGATGGAAACTGAAAGAAGCCTGTGGAATGTGTTTGTAAGTATGGGTGCAGGATATGTGTTTATGTGGGTGTATGAATGTGTGGGGGATATGTACGTACATAATGGTATTTAATATATGTATAGGTGTGTACCTGCAGAAACCAAAAGGTAAATAGATAGATATCAAAGGAGCCATTGTGACAAAGGCAATGAATAGAGGACGCACTCTGTTACCATGGCAAAATGAAAACCAAAAGACATATCAATGGCAAACAGGTCACTTCACCAAAACAAAGAGTATAGAATTCCGAAGTGATGGTCTTTTTATACAAACCTGGTGAGGTGGGGTGAATGCTATTGTTTTTTATTCTCCTTTTTTTTATATCTTTTTTCTCTTATTTGTCAGTCATTTGACTGCAGCCATGCTGGAGCACTGCCTGCAGTTGAACAAATTGACCCCAGGGCCTATTCTTTGTAAACTTAGTACTTATTCTATCGGTCTGTTTTGCCGAACCACTTAGTTACAGAGATGTCAACACACCAGCATTGGTTGCCAAATTATGGTGGGAGAACAAACACACACACACACACACACACACACACACACACACACACATGGACGTACATATCCCACACACATTCATACACCCACATAAACATATATCCTGCACCCATACTTACACATTCCACAGGCTTCTTTCAGTTTCCGTCTACCAAATCCACCCACAAGGCTTTGGTTGTCCTGAAGCTATAGAAGACACTTGCCCAAAATGTCACACAGTGGGACTGAACCCAGAACCATGTGGTGGGAAAGCAAACTTCTTACCTCACAGCTTACCTCATCCTTTGGAGCCATTGGATCCTCTGGGACTGTTCAAGACATATCAGCATGTAACAAGTACTTTAAACGACAAGAATGGTGACAGCTGCTACTTAATTGTGTTCTTAAAAATGATTTATCACACGTACACACGCACGCATACACATGCACATACACAATGTGTAGGTGTGAATGTTTCAGGCATGGCAGTGGCTATCTCACTAAAAGTGTCAAAACACAAGAATAAATAACTTTGTTTTGTACTCAAGTGAACTCTGCCATTTCCACTTCTTCAATCAATAAAGCAGAAATAGAAGTCAAATACTGAAGGTGTCAATATAATCCCCTACCCCGTCCCACCACCCTCGATCACCTCCAAATATAGGTCATCATACCTGTTAACGAGACTTATGTCAGACATCATTTATACATTATTAGTATTACCTTTGCCTTGGCGGAGATATTGTTTGTAGTTGTGTTTGTTTGTTTGTCTGTGGACAAAATATCTCAATAACTGCTACATGGATTTGAATGAAACTTTCGGGGATGTTTGGCCTCGTGACTGGCACAAGCTGATTAGATTTTGGGAGCGATCCTGTACCAGACAAGGATTCTGGATTTATTTTTCCTGCTTTTTTACTTAATTTTTTTAGAGCAGTCGGGTTCATTTTTAGTATTCCCGTTTGTGAGAGCAGTCGAGTTTATTTCAGATATTCTCATTTTAAAAATCATCTCTGGCTAATCATTAAAAAAATATATATATATATATATATATATATATATATATATATATATAAATAAACAATGAATGAAATAGAAGGATTCAATTGACAATCCAATAATTTATTTATATTATAACATAATATACTTTTATATATATATATGTGTGTGTGTGTGTGTGTGTGTGTGTGTGTGTTAAATTCCATCAGATGAAAGAAAATACAAAAAAAAAGAAAATATAGGTCTTGGCTGATGTCTAGGCGAAGGCCCCTCATTGCAGAATAAAAAAGGGGTCTAGTTTGGATGACCTTGTGACACACTTCACAACATTTTAGAAATATTTGAGGTTTTTTTCTCTTTTTTTGATCTATTTTTCACACTTTTAATGACTCATTTTGTTTTAAGTATACCGTGGAGTTCGTTAGACACCAGTTCACACACACACACACACACACACACACACACACACTGTCTCTCTCACGCTCTCCTCTTTCACACTCTCATGCTGTCTCGCTCTCTCTCTGGCTCTCTCATTCACTTTCTCTCCCAATTCCTTTCTCTCTCTCACACACTCACGCTCTCTCTCTCTCTCTCTCCATTCTCACTCTCTCCCTGACTTGCTCGCTCCTTTTTCTCTACCACTTCCTCTCCCTTTGTTCTGTCTCCCCCCCCCTCTCTCTCTCTGTCTCTCTCTCCAGCATGCATCCATTGTATGTGTGTGCTTATGTATGTGTGTGCTTATGTATGTGTGTGCTTGTGTATGTGTATGCTTGTGGATGTGTGTGCTTGTGGATGTGTGTGCTTGTGGATGTGTGTGCTTGTGGATGTGTGTGCTTGTGGATGTGTGTGCTTGTGGATGTGTGTGCTTGTGGATGTGTGTGCTTGTGGATGTGTGTGCTTGTGGATGTGTGTGCTTGTGGATGTGTGTGCTTGTGGATGTGTGTGCTTGTGCATGTGTGCGCGTATGTGCATGGGGCTGGGGGTATTTGTCAGTTTGTGGCCGCCTTCTTGGGTCCCTGCCTTCTTTTTTGTTTTAGATTGCAGAAATATGGAATGAGGGATGTCTGGCTGCTATTTCTAACAGGTCGAGTAACCGTTTTGAGACCCCTGCCTTGGCTTGTTTTTGCTCATTGTAAATTATTTTGGTCAGAAAAACTGCAATTAACATTAATAATGTCTAGTTAGTTAATTACACTCAATTATGAATGTATGAAGCAAAATAGCACAGATTTGATTAAAAGGAGCGAATAATTGTTTAGTTTCAGAGAGATGGGGGGGGGGGGAAGAGACACAGCACGAAAGAGGGAGGAGGAGAAACAGTATGAGAGGAATGAGAGAGGGGGGGAAAAGAGAGAACATGAGAGAGGGGAGTCAGAGGAGGAGATAGTGTGTGAGTGAAGGGGAGAGAGTGGAGTGGGGAAAGCTTTTGGTGAAAAACAAACAACAGCGGGTCAGTGTTGTTGGGATTCAAACATTCCTGTTTTTGTCAGAAACCATATTTCTTGATTCAAGAGCAATTAAATGTAATAATCTATAAAAGTGGCCATTGGAATGAATTTGGAAAAATAAGCTAAAGTGTGATCTACTGGATGTTGCAAGCCATCATCAGCATCATCCTTTATCGTCCCTTTCTTCTGTTTTTCTATGCTGGCATGGGTCGGACAGTAAGACAGGCACTGGTGAACCAGATGACTGCTCCAGACCCCTGTGTCTGCTCTGGCATGGTTTTTTTGGCCAAAGGCCCTTCCTAATGCCAACCATTTTACAGAGTGTTCTAAGTGCTTTTTTTTATGTAGCACTGGTGAGGTTACCAGGTAACTCATAAGACAAGGCCTCACCTCACTCGATGGTGGTGTAGTATTGAGGGAGGTAGCTTCGTGCCTGGTGACAAGGAGTTAAAAAGTGTGATAGAGGGGTAGAGGTAAGTGTCTTGTTGAAGAGGTGATCATCATCACCATAGTAATCATTGTTGTCATTGTTGTTGCCATTGTCATCGACATCACCTTCATCCTTTCGAGGTCGATGAAATAAATACCAGCTACATGCTGGGGTTGATCAGGCCTTGTGCCTACAGTAGAAAGGGTTATTATTATTAAAGATGGCAAGCAGGCAGAGTTGTTAGCGCATCGGACAAAATGCCGCTCAGCGTTTTGTCTGTCTTTACATTCTGAGTTCACATTTCACCGAAGTCAACTCTGCCTTTTGTCCTTTTGAGGTTGATAAAACAAGTACCAGTTGAACACTGGGGTTGGCATAATTAACTTCCTCCTCCCCTTAAAATTGCTGGCATTGTGCTGAAATTTGAAAATATTATTAGTAGCAGTATTAGTATTATTTTCATTGTTAGTGACATAACAAAAGCAAAATGGTAGAATGCCTTGTAGTGGTTTAGCCCGAAGTCAGAACTAATCTCTCTTTCTCTCTCTCTCTCTCTCTCTCTCTCTCTCTCACGCACACATGTTGCACACACACACACACAAACAGACACATCACCACCACCACCACCATCTTAAATTGAAATAGCCTGAAAGAGCTAATTCTAGCAAGTAAACAGTGGTGGACTTGTCCAAACTTCTACATTACTCTGTGTGTGTGTCTGTGTGTAAGTACATGTGATGCATACACACACACACACACACACACACACACACACACACACACACACACACTATACATGTACACGAAGTTTGTGCTAAAATAACACTGCCCCCCACCCCACCCGTCACTACTCCAACCCACCAACCTGAGTTACCAAAAATATAATATAATCAACAATGGTTATATCATGTTAAGCCATACCTACATCCACCCTTATCCCACCCCTATCTCGGGCCCTACCCCACTAACTAACCATTATTTATAGTCTTCGTTGTTGTTGATGATAGTGGCGGTAGTGTTGGTTATGGTAGTGGTCATTGGTCATGGTGGTGATTATGGTGGTGGTGGTGGTGGTGGTAGTAGTGTTACTTAATAAATATGTTGTTCTATCTTGTTATGATTTGTTTTTAATTTAAACAAAAAACAAGATAACAACAACAACAACAAGCGGCATTTGAAGAATTGATTAAATTGTTAAAAATAACATAGAATATATATAAAAGAATAAAAAAATGAAAGAAAGAAGGAAAGAATAAGAAGAAACAAAACCCTTACAATGGAAGGTTTTGTGGAGACCCAGAATGTCTGGAGACAGAGTTCTTCTCTGTGCAATTCTTTAGACACAAAATAATAATAATAATAATAATGATGATGATGATGATGATAGCAACAGCAGCAGAGTAGGCTGATGCTGCTTAAACTGTATGACCTCAGTTGGTGGTGATAGCAATGGATGGTATCACCATCGTAGTCTCCGGCACCACCACCACCACCACCACTGTCACCACTCTGACACCACTATCACAGCACCACCCTTACTGGCTCTATAAATCTGTTTATTTTAGAATGTTTATGTAATAAATGAATGTAAATTAGCTGTTATCAGTATGGGAAGGAGGAGAATGCCAGTAACTCTATCAGCAATAAACACGAGTATCATTGTCCTCGTCCTCATTCTGACAACTGCTTTTCCATGCCGGCATGGGTTGGACTGATTCGATTCTTCCCAACAAACACTGCATCTGCTGTTCCTTCTGTCATCTCTCGTGTGAGGTTCATTGCCCTAAAATCACTCCCTTGAAACTTCTCTCTCTCTCTCTCCTTGTTTTCCTCTTCCACTTCTGATCTCTCAGTACTTCTCTACCCATCCGTTATGATCTTCAAAACGCATTATCTTTGTACCAATGCAGTGATCTCCCTCTTGCACACTACATCTTGCTTCCTTTTACACCCAGGTGCCAATGCCACTGTCCAGTTTAACCTTGCTGTTTCCATTTTGGCACATAGTCTAACCCCAATCCAAGCAGTACTATCTTCAGGCAGGGGCACACTGCACAGTTTCTCAGGGGCCTCCCGGGTTTAGGGGCCTAATTGTGATTCTAAGTATTTTGCAACTTGCTGTTAATAAATTCTATAAGGCCCAGTGCACCTATTTGCCTTAGGGCCCATTTCTGATCTATGTATACTGTGGTTTGCTGTCAATAGATAAATACTTTAGGGCCTAGTTTGCTGATGTGCCTTGAGGCCCATTTCTAATCTACATAAATACTGTGGCTCTCAGTCAAATTTTATAGGATCTAGTGCACTAATTTGCCCTGGGGTCCAATTCTGATATATATATATATATATATATATATACATACACATACACAGCCTAATCTCTCTGAAATTAAACCCTAATGCTTCCTTTTTTACAAAGAAAGGATTGATTGGATAACTTACCTCAAAATACATTGAAACCCAAAATATAGGTGATAATGCTTCTGCTGCTGATGGTAGCAATGATGATGATGGTAGTAGTGGTTGTGGTGGTTGTGATGCTGGTGATGTTTATATCTGGAGCCTGCAGCTGTTAAATGGAACTCTGTCAGTTTCTGGTGTGGGGGTGGGGGTGTCTGAAAGCTGGGGTGAGGAATGGTGTTTGGAATCAAGCAGTGTTGTTTCTTGGGTCCTACCTCCCTACCTCCCTCCTTCTTGTTTCCTTTATCTCTCTCTCTCTCTCTCTCTCTCTCTCTCTCTCACTTTTCACTCCAATTTTTTTCTTACTCTTACTTTTGCTCTCTCTCTCTTTTTCTTACTCCATCTCTCACAACCTCTCCCTCCCTCCCTCCCTCTTTCTCTTGCTCTTTCTCTCTCTCACAACCTCTCCCTCTTTCTCTCTCATTCTCTTTTTTCTATGTCTCTCCATCTCTCTCCTATCTTTTCTTTTGTTCTTTCCTTTCTACTCTCCTTCCCTCTCTCGCTCTCTCTCCTCACTCTCTCTCTCCTTCTCTCTCTCGCTCTCTCTCTCCTCTCTTGCTCTCCCTCCCTGTCTCACACTCTCTCCCTCCTTCCTCATGCTCTCTCACTCTCCTCTCTCTTACTCTCCTTCTCTTTCTCTTGCTCTCCCTCACTTCCACTCTTTCTTTCTCTTTCCTTTGTGCTCCTCTCTCTCTCTCTCTCTCTCTCTCTTTCCCTCCCCTCCCCCTTCTATTCTTCTTTTAGGCAGCATCTGACCTATTGACCTTGATTTAAGATCGATGGTTGTTACAACAGGGTGCAGTCAGCTTCCAGAAGTGAAATTCTAGAACCACCACTTTGTTTGGTGCTGCACTTAACTTGGGCATGTGTATCATTGCACATGCATACCTGCACCCCCACCACACCCCCACCACACACACACATACACATACACACACATGCCCACCTGCCCACTGCACATGCATGCGTACACATATACAGGTCGAATACAGATTTTCCCTGTGTACACATGGGCATGCATAAAACTGCACACACACACACATGTATGTGCATGCGCAAATAGTCATATGTAAGAATGCCAACATGCATGTGCATATATAACCATTCTCTCAGATGCATAAACATGTATGCATACACACACACACACACACACACACACACACACACACACACACACACATTGAAAGAATATTATACCTCTCCCCTCCTCAATAGTAGTAGTAGTAGTAGTAATAATCATAATAATAATGGTTTGAAATTTTGGCACAGAGCTATCAGTTTTTTGAGGGGCAGGGGACAGTAAGTTGATTACATTGACCCCAGTACTCGACTGGTACTTAGTTTATTGACCCCGAAAGGATAAAAGACAAAGTTGACCTCAGTGGAATTTGAACTCGGAACATAAAGATGGATGAATGCCACAAAGCATTTTGTCTGGCATGCTAACAATTCTGCTATCTCACCACCTAAAAACTTAGCAGTTTGGCAAAAGAGATTGATAGAATAAGTACCAGGATTTTAAAAAAAACAAAAAAGTGAAAAAGAGCACTGAGGTTGCATCATTCAACTAAAATTTCTAGACGGTGCCCCAGTATGACCGCAGCCTAATGACTGAAACAAGATATATAAAGGTGCAGGCATGACTGTGTGGTAAGTAGCTTGCTTCCCAACCACATGGTTCTGGGTTCAGTCCCACTGCATGGTACCTTGAGCAAGTATCTACTTTAGCCTCAGGCCGACCAAAGCCTTGTGAGTGGATTTGGTGGATGGAAACTGAATGAAGCCTGTTATGTGTGTGTGTCTGTCTTTGTGCCCCTATCACTTCTTGACAACCGATGCTGGTGTGTTTACGTCCCCCGTAACTTAGCGGTTTGGCTAAAGAGACTGTTAGAATAAGCACTAGGCTTAGAAAATATGTCCTAGGGTTGATTTGTTCCACTACAACTCTTCATGGTAGTGCTCCAGCATGGCCATAGTGAAGAGACTGAAACAAGTAAAAGAATAAAAGTATATGTGTATATGCATTTGTGTATATATATATGTGTGTATATGTATATATATGTATGTATGTGTATATATATGTATATATATACATATATGTGTGTATATATATGTATGTGTATATATATATATATGTATGTGTATACACACACACACATACATACACACACACACACACACACACACACACACACACACACACACACACACACACATACATGTGGGCATTTAGCTCAATGCTCTGCTACTCTCAGTGATGGTAATGATAACACTTTGTGAAATATAGCACAAAACCATCTTTGTTGTTGTTCTTGTTGGTTGGCTGGGCTGATGGTGGGTGCCTAGTCAAGGCATAGGAAACTATTTTAATTTTTTTATATTTTTAAAGAAATCTATTTATTTATATATTTATTTTGTGAACAGAAGATTCAGTGAATTTCAGAGTCGTTGTTGTTGTTGTTTTTTTGCTAGTCTGGCGAGTGATTTGATCTGAGGCCATGTGTTGAAACTAAAGCAATTACTACATTGTAGACACTTATTAACTATTCAAAAGCAGAGAAAAAAAAACTGTTAACTTCACTTAAACATTTATCGTTTGGTGTCTCAAAATTTTTCGGCACACCATCCGCTTCCTGGTCTTTGACACAGTCTTCCACTGCAACTCATGAAATATTTGCTAAAAATCGCAAATCAGGCCACAGCACCAAAAGAATAATTTACCAAGCATAACTTGTAGTAGAAGCAGGCATGGCTGTGTGGTAAGAAGCTTGCTTCCCAACCACATGGTATTGGGTTCAGTCAGTTACGACGACGAGGGTTCCTGTTGATCCGATCAACGGAACAGCCTGCTTGTGAAATTAATGTGCAAGTGGCTGAGCACTCCACAGACACGTGTACCCTTAACGTAGTTCTCGGGGAGGTTCAGCGTGACACAGAGTGTGACAAGGCTGACCCTTTGAAATACAAGGTACAAGAGAAACAGTAAGAAAGAGCAAGAGAAAGTTGTGGTGAAAGAGTACAGCAGGGCTCACCATCACCCCCTGCCGGAGCCTCGTAGAGTTTTAGGTGTTTTCACTCAATAAATACTCCGAACATCCGGTCTGGGAATCAAACCCATAATCCTACGACCACGAGTCTGCTGCCCTAACCACTGGGCCATTGTGCCTCCAATATATATATATATATATATTGGGTTGTCCGGAAAGTTTGTGCCAATTTTTAAAGAAAAGGAAAAGGTCAATAAATACTTGTCATTACATTTTTAATCAACCAAATATGAACCATTTTGTTGCACAATGCATCTCCATCTCCATGCATACACAAATACACACACACATACATATATGTATGTATATATAACACACATATACATCGTATATATATATATATATATATATATATATTTATATAAATAAGGATAAGCTCGATATTTAAAATATTGATCCTATCAAGTGGTCAGCATGGGAATAAAAAACCATCAAAGGTAATAATTATTTAAAATTATATATATATATATATATATATATATATATATATATGTATATACACACACACACTCACATGCATGTGTGTGCATATGAAATGTATAAGGGCATTTACTTGTATGCGTACTTAATGTCAGCAAATTGACTTATGTTCCTTGCGTGTCCTTATACCATAGGATCTCGTTTGTGTGGGTGCATGCATCATATACATAATACCACTGCCAACAGCATCTGCTGATGTCATTGTAGACTAAAATTGATATTTTTCTATCGGCCAATATAGTTTAATTAATTAGTTCATTATTATCTCTGGAGACTAATGAGATGGGATTAATTTCTGTTTAAGACTTCAACCACCATGGAAAGACAAATAAACTGTATTTTTCCTTTTTTTTTTTTTTGTTATTTACATCTGCCACTTTCTCTTGTTAAGTCTAAACAGTACGGTTTTGATCTCTGAGTGCTGCAACTTCACTGTCCTCTACTTCACTCTACCCCCCCCCTCCACTCAACTCCACTTTCCACTCCAGCTCCACTCTACTTTACTCTGTCCCTCTACTCCACACCCAACTTCCACTCCACACCCAGCCTCCACTCCACACCCAGCCTCCACTCCACACCCAGCCCCCATTCCACACCCAGCTTCCACTCCACACCCAGCTTCCACTCCACACCCAGCCTCCACTCCACACCCAGCCTCCACTCCACACCCAGCCTCCACTCCACACCCAGCCTCCACTCCACACCCAGCCTCCACTCCACACCCAGCCTCCACTCCACACCCAGCTTCCACCCTCCACCCAACTTCCACTCTAGTCTACTTCATCTCTACTTCACCCCCACTACTCCACCATATAATACCCCACTCTAGTCAATCATGACATCTTTTGAGAGCCAGGACCATCACAAAACTTCTGCTACTTCCTTCCTTTTCCTATTCAACCAAAACCTTGTGCTTCTGACATCAGCTTAACCCTTCATCTTTCTGGATCATTCCCTTACTGTCTTTAATCTCATGAGGTCATCTTTGCTTCTCTGTCTCCTCCGATGATCAGCTCAGTCTTTCTTCGATCTGGAAGTCATCTTTATCTTTCTTTCACCAACCAGGGATCATTTGCTAGTTAAATATTTTTTTGCCTCTCTCCTCTTTTTTTGGTTTTTCTCTTTTATATCTTTTGGTAAAAATGGAATTTGTTTCCAAATAAATATAAAATAACAATCTATGTACTCTAACAAAGAAAGCTGCTTATTAATTTGTTAGTAT
Organism: Octopus bimaculoides; assembly: GCF_046866305.1. Lineage (NCBI taxonomy): Eukaryota > Metazoa > Mollusca > Cephalopoda > Octopoda > Octopodidae > Octopus > Octopus bimaculoides. The sequence continues at coordinate 35,597,939 of NC_142949.1, read as the reverse complement.
GTTACCCTTACTAAACGAAAGCAATTATTAAAGCCTACACTCTTTAAAATAATTATGGGCAACCTCTGACCTGCAGGAGCAGGAGTTTCTGAATGACACACCCAACAAAAGATTATCTTCACTTATTTTTTTAAGTTGTGCAACTCACTTGATAATGAGCCATGTGTGACTTCTTGTTAAAAGGTTATCCATGCCAGTTCTAGAAAATTCTGAAAAATTCTTAATTTTAATGTTTTTATCAAAATGTGGTTTTTTGGATTATTTAATTATTGAAGATTTCAACTAGTTGAAAACTAATTTTAACCCTTTAGCATTCTGTCAGAAATAATGCTTATTTATTCATTTAATCACATTGTTTTGTATTAATCATGCATTATATTGTAGCTTTGAGATTTCGATGAGGTAACTATTAATTTCTAGAATGACATTGTAGGGTAGGTGTAAGTGGCTGTATTTAGCCACTTTGAACATAAAACAGGTTGAATATTTTGGCCAGATATGGCCAGTTGAAATGCTAAAGGGTTAATTCACTGCTAGATGACTTTTTTTTTATTTTTTATCACTACAAGATAGTGTTCCCTCTGCGTCCTTTTTTCTCTCTCATACATTTCAGGATACTACTTTCTGCAGATATATCAGTAAAAACATTTCACCAAATTATTAAGTGTAATCCAAATTCAGCCAAATTATGTTGATTCCAGAATCCTTTCATACTTGTGAGGTGTTTTTGAAGAAGAAAAGTGGTTTTAATTTACTTACATCAATTGTAAAAAAAACAAAAAAACATTAACTTCTGAGAGAAATAAGCAGCAAAAAGAATGCCCCCTCCCCCACTCGAAATTTACATGAATTAACTTTTTTTAATTATTTAATTGATGCATTTATTAATTTATCATTTCTCCCTTACTGAAATAGAAGCAAGTTTTAATGTTTTGGAGGCGGCACCTTGGGTCTATGCCTCGGGTTCCTCAACAAGTAAGTATTGCTTCAGTCCTACTGATGATGATGATGATGATGATGATGATAATGCAGTAGTGTTGTCTTGCTACCACAGACCATCCACTACTACCATGACCACCACCACCACCACCACCACCACCACCAAGACAGCTCAAACATTTACATAGAAACCTATGGATGCAAGCATGTATACAGATCTGGCACTCCATCAGTTTCGACGATGAGGGTTCCATTTGATCCGATCAACAGAACAGCCTGCTTGTGAATTTAACGTGCAAGTGGCTAAGTGCTCCACAGACATGTGTACCCTTAATGTAGTTCTCAGAGAGATTCAGCATGACACAGTGTGTGACAAGGCTGGTCCTTTGAAATGCAGATACTACTCATTTTTTGCCATCTGGGTGAACTGGAGCAATGTGAAATAAAGTGTCTTGCTCAAGGACACGACTGCACTGCCAGGTATCAAACTCACGACCTTATAGTCACGAGCCAAAAGCCCTAACCACTAAGCCACACGCCTTCACATGTATATAGGAAACATGTATGTACACACATATTGGTGGATGTGAGTGTATACATGCACACTCACTCATACAAGCACAGGAATGTTTGTATACTTATACACACAGGCAGGCACACACACACACACACACAGGCACACACACACAGACACACATGTACACATATATACACACATGTATACATACACATACTGGTGGATGGAAGCATAGATATACACATGTACTGCTGGATGGAAGCATCGACATACACACATGTAGGTGCAACAAGTGCATGCATTCCTACATGCACACATGTAGGAAATGGATCCAGTGATATGGTAGTTAGGTGTTGGATAAAGTTAGAAACTCAGTTTCAATTCCCAGTTGGATCACTTTAATGATTTGTCACTAATGCACTCTGATAGGGCATGACCACCACAACTTCACAATTATCTCCCCCCCCCCTACGACTCTTATGTGGTTGCATGTTGGTGTAAGACTTTATTCTGGCGAATTGGTAGGTACAGTGGTATTTTAGTTGTGTTTGTTACTTCCTGAGTTCAAACCCTACCATTTCAACAGTCTTTACTCTCCAGGGTTATATTAAAATATATATGGGGCACAAACACACACATTGGTAATCAATAAGTCCTTCTGAAATAGTAATCTATGTATCCTACTAAATGTATATATACTGTTGATAGGCCAGTGACTGCAGTGTTTGTCCCGAGATAACATCTCTTATGGTATTATGGGTGTTGTGGGGCTAAAAAATATGAGAGAGGAGCAGCAGGCACATGTGTCTTGCTACAGAGGAGATACATTCAGATGGGCACAAAGCCAGGAATTTAGAAACTGAGGCACAAAGCCAGGAATTTAGAGGGAGCAAATGGTCATTGATATCAATCTCATTACTTGGTGAGCAATGAAAGGCAAAGTTGGCCACAACAGGACTTCAAACATCTTGAATTAAATTAATCATGAATAAGATGTATCTGCTGTCTGTTTTATGGCAGCCTACCATTTTACAGTGAATTCTTCACATAGGATACCCCACAAAACTGTTGGACATGACAAAGGGGTACATTCGAAGGCAGAGTTTTTGGGAATGCTTTTATTAATTTTTTTTTTTTTTTTTGTATTAAAAATTTTTTTTTTTTATCCTTCTGGACTTGGTAAAATAAGCCCTGCTTATTCAGAGCTGACCTGCAGATAAACAAAACAACAATAGTAGTAGTAGTAATAATAATAATAATAATAATAATTAATATTAGTAATAAATCTGGCTTGGGATTAGTCACAGGGAATGGTAGTGGGGGTGGGTACAGAGGATAATGGGTTTTGATATGGTTTTCTATTCCCAATCAGGAGCACTCTCTCTCTCTCTCTCTCTCTCTCTCTCTCTCATGCTGTGTCTTTCACTGTTTGTCTCTCACCCTTTCCATCCTCTCTCTCTCCATCTCCATCCCTATCCCTCACTCTCCCCACCTTCACGTAAATTAATCTAATATAATTAATATCCTTCACTGTAGTTGTTGCTATAGAGACCTGTAACCATGGACACTGTTGTTATGTAGTCCTTACCATAGAAACCAGATTCTCTCAGTTCACCTTTTTGATCTCTCAAGTCACTACATTTGGTGTTGTTGGTGTTTACATTACACACACACACACACACACATATATATATATATATATATATATATATATATATATATATATATATATATATATAATGTATGTATGTATATATAAATAATTTAATTAGTGGCTGAGTGGCATGAATTTATCCTATGAGTTGAGTAGCTGATGATTTACTGATTGATGTATATAAAAATAAAAAATTTTAAGTGAATTGAATCTTGCATCTTAGTTGGAGAAAGAAAACAAAATCCTAGCGGCAGTTGTAAGTAAGCAGCAAAGAGAAGGGAAATGATTTTAAGACATTAAAGACAATTTAACAGAAGGCAAGGGGTGGGGCAAACTTGGATTTTTGCTCTGAAGCATGGAATCACAATTTTTTCTAAAATTAATTCTTAATTTATCATTTTATCATATAGCTGTAATTGAGCTGAAGTCAACTTTGTCCCATCTTTTCCATGGTCAGTGAAATAAAGTACGGGTCGCATCATGTTAGTCATGGTATCAACCAGGCTGTAGGATATTGTTGTACATCGCTGGTCACAATGCGCTTCATGTTAGCCTTTGAATGATACCACCTTGCTGGCTCACCTGGCCTGCTCAATGATAACGATGCTGATTTTATTTATATATATATATATATATATATATATTGTGTGGGTGTGTGTTTGTACCCCATGACTGCTCAACAACTAGTGTGGGTTTGTTTACATCCCTGTAACTTGGATAACATCGGTGGCATGGAGAGGGGAGCCTGGTATGCATGGGTGACTGTTGGTTTTCCACAAACAACCTTGCCTGGACTTGTACCTCGAAGGGTAACTTTCTAGGTGCAATCCCATGGTCATTCACGACCGAAGGGGATCTTCACCCTTTTCTGGTCATATTAGTGGGTAAACATAATCAGCTGTTCCCTTCCTGAAAATTTACAGACAAAATATTTTATGGTATGTTCCATCTCTTTGCGTTCTGAGTTCAAATTCAGCTCTGAGATCAACTTTTACATCCTTCCCATGGTTAGCAAAAGTAACGTACCAGTCATATGCCAGGCGTAAATGTAACCGATTCTTCCCTTCCTGCAAAATACACAAACAAAATGCCTTGCAGTACATTCCAGTTCCTCACAATCTGAGTTCAAATTTGCTGTCTTGCACCTTTTTCTAAAATATGTCATTTATTAATTTGATCTTATTTATTCTTTTTTTTTTCTTTTCCGTTTCTTCTTCTCACTCTTGTTACTGTCTTCTCTTCCATCAGATGCGGCTCGCGACAACAAACTCGGCTTATGTGGCACCTTGCTTATGGCTCTCTCTTTTGTCATTATCCTATGCACATTACCATTCTCTCTGTGTCTAGTTATTAAGGTAAACTATGCAAATCTTTCTTGATTGTCTATTTATCGTCTTTTTTGTTTTCCTTTTTTTTATGTTCCTTTTATTGTATTTTTAAAAAAAATTCTTTTACCAGTTTCTTTCATGGAACTGCAGATTTGGTGGGACACCACATTCTAGGCTTTTAGGTTATTATTTATAGAAATAGCAGCCAAATATTACTCATATCATGTCCCACCATCTGAAAAATAAACAAAAACCAGTGCAAAGGGATTCTGTTAGTCTGGGGTTTTATGGTAGCGAGCTGCTGGAATTGTTATTGCACTGCGCAAGGTGCTTAGAGGCATTTCGTCCATCACTACAGTCTGGGGTCAAATTCCACTGAGGTTGAGTTTGACTGTCCTCCTTTCGGGGTCGGTCTGAGGCTACAGGTGAAGGCAATTGCCTGAGGTGCAACGCAGCGGGACTGAACCTGGAACCATGTGGTTGGGAAGCCAGCTTCTTAGCCACACAGCCACGGTTGGAATGCTTGTGAGTTGGTGTCTCCTTGTCGTCTGGACATCGTGCAGTTGCTATAAGCAAGCGTCACACTTTCACACCAGAAGTGGTATTGTTTCATTGCCTTGCAGTTGGAATTCCATTAAAAAAACAAAAAGGACATGGTGGGGTGGGGCAGGTGAATAAAATCTTACAGGTGAGATATGGGCTGGCTACAGGGAAATCATCTGGGCATAGGAAATTTTACCTCATTGTGCAAGCTTAGGAAACTGAACATTAAAAAACTGTGTGTGTGTGCGTGTGGGCAGTTGTGTGTGAGAGAGAAAGATAGAAAAACAGACTTAAAATTCGTGCGCATGTGTATCTTGGAACAATAATGTCAATGTATTATTCATTTCTGGTCCTAAATACCAAAACACCCTATCCTAGATGTATTATTTATTTATTGATTTTTTTTTCTTTTCTTTTTTTTTTTTTTTTTTTTTTTTTTTTTGGTAAATTGCTTCACTTATATTCTTTTATTGATTGGTTCCCCAACCCCAGAACAAGTTTCCTAGAATATAATAATGGTAAAGTTGACATAATCTAGATTATTCCACAGTTGTTGTTGTTGTTGTTGTGTGAGCGAGAGTGAGAGTGTGAGCGAGAGTGAGAGTGTGAGCGAGAGTGAGAGTGTGAGCGAGAGTGAGTGTTGCCGGGAAGTTTTTTTTTCTTTTGTTTGTTTGTTATTTTTTTTTTTTTTGGCAAATTAATCTCGATAGATTTTTTTTTTAATATTTTGGCAAATATTAAAGGAGGAGGGGCTGGGGAGGTGCGAGAGAAAACAATAAAAACAACAACAACAATAATAATAATAATAATAATAATAACTGAAGAGAAAGTTGGTTTTGTATTCAGTTTTTTGTTGTAGTTAAATTTCATCTTTATTTCTCTTGTTTCACTTCCTTGGTGGTGAAGATGTGGTGATGGGGGTGGTGTTGGCAAGATGTAGTGGTGGGGGTAGTGTTACAAAGTGTGATGACTGGTGGTGGGGTAGGGTTGCAAGATGATGGCAGTGGCCATGGCTGTCATACAGAGAGAGAGGGGCCAAGGCCTAGTAGAGAGGTGTAGTGAGAGTGAAGAAATATGGTGGAACTAGAGAGTGGTGATGGTGGTGGTGGTGGTGGTGGTGGAGAGAAGGATGCGATGAAGATGAGAGAGAATGCGAAGTGGTGATGGAGAGGGGGGGCTGTGATGGCGATGGTGTCGACTACGATGACAGTGATGACGGTTCAACTCTTAGTAAATCTACTCATCATTCATATACATTGACAATATGGCCACAAGGGTGGTGGGCGGGGGGTGGAGTTGTTGTTGAACGCTTCTTGTACAAAGTATACAACATAATCAAGTTGATTGATGGAGATATGCCAGAAGGCCTTAATGAATTAAAATTTTCATGTTTAACAAGGAAAAACAAACATCAAGGGCCCCTCCCCCTCCACCTAACCTAATTCAGTTTTGTATAAAATCTAATTCCTAATTTCTCAAAGTTATCTCCCCCTTATTTCGAGTATTTCTAAAAATCACTACAAGGGTTTTCTTTTTGTTCTCTTTCTCCAACTAAGAGGTAAATTGCAGAGTTTTTTTTTGTTTTTATTGCATGTTTTATTTGGTACAGTATCTGAATTATCTAAATTGATGCCAGTAGTTCATTTGAGTTATTTCCCTTGGCTCTTTTTTTTTTCTTTCTTTTTTTAAGTATAGTTATAGTTTCTGATCAATTGTTTTAGCTGCTATCATCATCATCATCATCATTGCTAATGCTATAGACTACTAGCATTGGTTCCAACAATGACCATCACCACTACCACTGTAACCAATCCATACCATTGCTGCTACCACCACCTGTACCAACACTGGTACTGCCACTACTATCATCATCATCATCATCATCACCACCACCTGCTACCACCATTACTGCAGCAACCACCCCCACCACTGCTACCATCACCACAACTGTCACTGCTACCCCCTCTACTACCATCATCTCCACCAGCATCATCTTCATCATCATCATTACTATGAACAACTTGATAAACGGTCATGCCACTTCCACACCACCACCACCACCACCACCACCACCTCATCATCATCATCATCATCACCATGACTACCAGTACTGTTATCATGACGTTAGCAACTGCCATGGGAACAAATGAACTATAGAAATCAATTAAACTGATCTATCGTAATTTAGTTTGTGTGTGTGTGTGTTTCTGTCCCAGAGGGAATCATCATTCACAACTGTTAGATTATCTCATTGGTGTTGTTGTTATTGTTGTTGTTATTATTATTATTATCATTATTATTGTTATTATTATTATTGGAATATATAATCTGAATAGTGTTATGTTACATTGGTTAATCTTTTGTTGCCAAGCTTTGTGAACTTTTGTTTTTATTATTATTATTATTATTATTATTATTATTATTAATATCATCATCATCATCATTATCGTTATTAATTATTTATTATTTATTTATTTATTATATCATTTCTATGCGGAAAGCTTTGTCCACATTTTTTTTTTCTCTGTTTTCTTTTTCTTTTTTTCTCTTTTGTTTTATTTTTTCTCCTTTGTCTTTTTCCTTTTTTTTTTTCTTCTTCTTTATCTTACAAGGTTCATCTGGTTGAAATAAAGGAGTATTTGATAAATGTCAATCCGTATCCACCAGATAGATGTTGCTGGATTGTTTGTGTGTGTGTGTGTGTTGGTTTTTCTTTTTCATATCTATTGTTTTTAGGTCTGGTCTCTCCCCCCTTTACCTCTCTCTCTTCCATCCTCTTCTTCTTTCCTTGTTTTATTTTTTTTTCTGTTACATACCCTATGTTAAATTTTTTTGCTAGTATCTCTCCTTATAATTTATTATTATTATTATCATTGTCATTATCGTTAAGGCAGCGAGCTGGCACGATTGTTAGCATAGCGAACAAACTGCTTAACGGTAGAGTTCAAATTCCGCTGGGGTCAACTTTGCCTTTCATTCTTTCGGGGTCGATAAAATAAGTGCCAGTCAAGCACTGGAGTCAATGTAATCAATTAGTCCCCTCCCCCCCACCAAATTCCAGGCCTTGTGCCTTTATTATTATCAAGGCTGGCAGAAATGTTAGCATGCCAGGCAAAATGCTTAGCAGTATTTCGTCTGTCTTTATGTTCTGTGTTCAAATTCCGCTGGGGTCAACTTTGCCTTTCATTCTTTCGGGGTCGATAAAATAAGTAACAGTTGAGCATTGGGGGCGATGTAATCAACTAGTCCCCCTCCCCCAAAATTTCAGGCCTTGTGCCTAGAGTAGAAAGGATTATTATCATTATTAGTACCTCCACCTTAGCAGAGGTATTGTTCTCAGTTGTATTTGTTTGTTTGTTTGTCTGTGGACAAGATATCTCAAGAACCACTGGATGGATTCAGAAGAAACTTTCAAATATGTTTGGTCTTGTGACTGGCACAAACTGATTAGATTTTGGGATCAATCCAGTACCAGACAAGGATTCTGGATCATTTTTCTGGTTTTTTTACTTAATTTTTGTGAGCAGTCGGGGTCATAAGTGTCAGTCAAGCACTGGGGTCAATGAAATCACTTACCTGCTACCCCGAAATTGTTGGCCTTGGTTGGCCTGAGGCTGAAGTAGAAGACACTTGTCCAAAGTGTCACACAGTGGGACTGAACCCAGAACCTTGTGGTTGGGAAGCAAACTTCTTACCATGCAGCTACACCTGTTGTGGTCTCCTCCTTGTCTGACTATGTATTATAAGAAGGTGAGAAATGTGTGTTTGCCTTCTTTGCATTTTCTTAAATTTTTTGTGTCATCTGTGTATGTGTAGATGAGGAGTTTCAAACTCTCTCTCTGTCTCTATCTACTTGTCTCTCTCTGTCTCTGATCTGTGGAATGTTACTGCTTGGTTCTGCCCAAGAGAGATTTAATATATTCTTGAAAAGCTGCCATTATGTCAGCAACCGATATTTTACGAAGATTTTTGAATTTGCAGCCTGCTTACTTGGGGAAAGAAAGATACATGAGATATCGGGTGACATTTTTCGTACATTTTATCATAAAGCTATCTCTCTCCATCTCTAGTACAAAATCCATCGTACCCCCCCCCCCCAATATTACTTAACCTCCTGTTACACCTCTCCTCCTTAAGAACCGTGGGAGAATGAGGAGGAGGTAGAGGAGAAGTTTTGGAGGGAGCAGCAGGGTGCTTTTCTATTTATTTTTGTTTGATTTTTTTTTTCTTTAATATTTTTTTTTCTTCTCGACTCAGTCTCTTCTCTTCCCTTGCTTCTTCAAACATGCTGTTGGCAGATGTTAAGTCTGTGATTCTTAATCTTTTGATGGCTTTGTGGTGCACTGGAAAATAAGTAAATAAAACTAAAGTTACAGGTGCATTTTGCGTGTAAAGTTTGAAAATCACTTCTGTGGCATTGTGCTTAGGAAAAAAAAAAAGAATGTTTTAAACTTTTTATTGGTGTGATGGTGTTGGCAGTAGTGTCAATTTCCTTTGCTGTGGGCAAAAGGCTTTGAGGTGATTAGTGTCACCGCAAAGGTAACATCTTGGCCTTCTGCCCTCAACAGCCACATGAAGCTTTGTGACATCTGGTAGGTTTATGTAGCTCAGGATGGCTTTGATGCTTGGTTGATCTGCCTGTATTAACTTCATACCTTGTCCTAACTAGTTCTGCTTCTAATGCACTGCATTTGTTTTACTTAATTTTGAAAATTTGTAAGAATTTAGTAAAATAACTTTCTTGTTATCAAGGCAGTGTGTAGAACAGGAATTTAGAACATGAATCAGTATGAAATTATGGTGGAATGTTTTAATTTAAGTCATTTTAAAACAGGAAGTTTTTATCATAGAACCAGGTGTGGTTTGAGGCAGGTTGGAATCAAAAACTAAACATCCAAGGAAAAAAAAAAAAGAAAATATTTCTTAAATGTTTAAATTATTAACTCTTTAGCATTGAAACCAGTCATATCTGGCCCAAATATTCTTCCTGTTTTATGTTCAAACTGGCCAGATCCAGCCTCTCACACCTACCCTATATTGTCTTTCTAAACATAAATGGTCACATCTGAAAGCTACGAGATAATACATGAGTGATTCAAAATAATGTGAATAAATAAGCATTACATTTGGCAGAATAATCTGAATGCTAAAGGGTAATCATACTAATTATGTATAAATATAATAAAGAAAATGTTTATGAAGAGGCTTCAGCAATCTGTAGCACAACTAGATATGCATGTAGTATGCTATTTGAGAAGCATTGTGTTAAGTACTTCTTACTCCTTTAACTTCATGTAGAGCATAGGACACCTTCAAGGGATCTTCATCTGTTTCAGTCTTTGGTATAATGGATTGCAGTTGTCCCCAAGTGTAGCTACCTGCCAGTGCTGCAATGTCTCTGGGCTTTCCCCGTGTCGTTTTTGTTCTGCAAAGCTTGCATCTCCTTTGGAATGTCCATTGGAGTATTTGCTTTGTAAAGATAATAATGTGTGGTTCAAGAAGGATTTGACTGCTATTATTGCAGTTGATTACTGGGGCCAATTCATTCAACTAAAAATTCTTCAAGGCAGTGCCCCAGCATGGCCACAGTCTAACGACTGAAATAAGTAAAAGCTAAAAGGTTTATATCTATATAACATGTGTGGGTGTTTGTGTGTTTATATGTGTTTGTGTATATCGTATATATATGTGTATATATGTATATATATATATATATATATATATATTGTTGTACTTGGGGATGGTCATATTGCCAGTTTAGCCAATATATATATATATATACATATATACACGTGCATATATGTGTGAGTGTGTCTGTATGCATAGGCCTGTTTGTGTGAGTGACTTCATATTTCCCTCGCATCCACTGGTTTGTAAAAGAACGGCTTCCTGACTCTATTGTTTGCACTAAGAAGTCCACCGCCACTGCCACCACCAAGGCCACCACACATCTGGCCTTCTGGACATGTCCTGACATGTTGCGCAGTCTTTGTTAGACGAAACGGCACATTAGTATGACCAAGCATGAAGCTTGTCCTGGCGTATGAATGGGGTTTGAAACGGTGACCGTGTGTCTGCATAAAACCCCTCTGGCCTGGTGTTTGATATTCCACTGGGGAGGATTGTTGCTTGCACTTGGAAATAAGTGGTGTGTGTGTAGGGAGGGGATCGGCTGTATGAGGGGCATCTGGTTGTAGAAAACTCTGCCACAGTGTACTCTCACCTACCTCAAGGATGTTGAAACAGTGGTGGTGGTGGTGGTCAAGTGGAGGAGGGGGTGCAGTGGTGATGATGAAGAGGAAGGGGTGTGGCAGTGATGATGAAAGGGTGTGTGGAAGTGATGAGGAGGAGGGTGGTTGGTGATGATGAGGACGAAGTGGTGGTGGGTGGAGATGATAAGGGGGAGGGGTAGCCGTAGAGAGGAGTAAATAAAGAAACAATCCCCAAATTTTTAATGTCATCATGATGTTTACACATTCACCTGTTTTTAGACACACACACATCTGTGTGTGGCATGTGTGTGTGTGTGTGTGTGTGTGTGATCATACATTTGGGGATTGTTTCTTTATTTACTACCACCGCCACCATAACCACCTCCGCCACCATTTCCACCTCTGTTCTCATGACCATGACCACCACCACTGACATCAAGGATTCCTTTACTTTCAGGTTGTCCAGGAATACGAGAGGGCTGTAATCTTTCGACTTGGAAGACTATTGTCTGGAGGAGCAAAGGGACCAGGTACGTACTTTCACATCTCTTTGGTAGATTGAAACTGAAAGAAACCCAATGTTTATGTGTGTGTCAGTGTTTATATTCCTGTAACCTAGCGGTTCAGCAAAATAGACTGATAGAATAAGTACCAGGCTTAACAGAAAAGGACAAACTAAGTAGTGGGGTTGATTCATTCTTCTGAAATTTCTTCAAGGTGGTGCCCCAGCATGACTACAGTCAAATGACTGAAACTAGTAAAAGATAAAAGATATAATGTTCCTGACAACCTGGAACCATGTGCTTCCCAACCATCTGGTGTAGCACCTTGGGCAAGTATCTTTACTATAGCTTCAGGCCAATCAAATCCTTATGAGTGGATTTGGCAAATGAAGAACTAAAAGAAGCCTGTCATGTGTGTATCTTTGTGTCTGTTTGTCCTCCACCACTGCTTGACAGCCAGTGTTGGTATGTTTACATATGTATATGTTTTTGTTTGTTTGTTACAGGGTTGTTCTGCATCATACCATGTATTGATTCCTATAGCAAAGTTGATATGAGGACTGTCTCTTTTGATGTGCCGCCCCAGGAGGTATGTAGCTCTGGCTTCCTTTCATTTCGATCCTCATTACCCTTTCTCATCATTTTTCACTTTTTAGAATTTTCCAAAAATTTTTGTGAATTTGTATTTCTACACATTGGAATTCATATGATTATGAAAAAAAAAATTCTCTCTCTCTCTCTCTCTCTCTCTCTCTCTCTCTCTCTCTCTCTCTCTCTCTCTCTCTCTCTCTCTCTCTCCCTCTCTCTCTCCCTCTCTCTCTCTCTCTCCCTCTCTCTCTCTCCCCCTCTCCCTCCTTCCCTCCCTCTCCCCTCCCTCTCTCTCTCCCCCTCCCCCCTCTCTCTCTCTAGTACCTAGTTGCAGCTAGGAGTACTGTACATCTTCAGAGTACCTATTTCCTGTGAGCGTTGTGCCTTCCTCATGAAACCCAATTATATCAGCCAAGGGTTGTTATACTTCTCATGCTAATACCAATTAACAGCTAGACAAGGGCCCTGTGAACTCTAACAGCCCCTAATCTCTTTGTTTTCATTTCTTTCTTTCAGGTACTCACCAAAGACTCAGTGACCGTAGCAGTGGATGCAGTTGTGTACTTCAGAGTCCAGAATGCCACGATGTCCATTGCCAATGTAGAGGATGCGAATCGGTCAACTCGGCTCCTGGCACAGACCACTTTGAGAAATACTCTTGGAACAAAGAACCTCAGTGAGATTTTGTCTGACAGAGAAACCATTAGTCATTTGATGCAGGTCAGCTCAATGAACCTTCCTAATTTCTTTCTCTTTCTCTCTCTCTCTCTCTCTCTCAGTCTCTTCCTTCCTCACTCTCTCTATGTCTATATGTCTGCCTCTCTTTGTCTCTTTTTGTCAATGTCTCTCTCTGTGTTTGTCTTTCTCTCTCTGTCTCTTTTTATCCCACTTAGTCTCTCTCTCTCTCTCTCTCTCACACACACACACTGCATCTCTATTTTTGTACACCTGTCTGTCTCTGTCAGTCTGTCTGTCTGTCCTTCCTGGAAAACCTGCATACACCTGACTTCACACTAAATTTCTACTTTAGATGTCTATATATATATATACATGTATCCTCTACACTCACACATACACATATACCATACACACCTATAAATGATGCTAATTATCTTCTTCGTTCTGTTATCGTTACTCAGAGTTCCCTTGATGAAGCCACAGATCCATGGGGAGTACGAGTAGAAAGGGTTGAGGTGTAAGTAGACATTACAAGGGTTTTTTTTTTTGCTTGTGTTTACACATTGTTTGTACAGTGCTTGTTTGTTTTTTTTTATACAATACTGGTTTGTGTTTAATATGGCAAGTTGGCAGAAATGTTAGCATGCCGGGCAAAATGGTGACCTTTGACCTGCATCTGCATGTCAGGGAAGAGATGGATGTCCACAGGTGTCTACACTGCCTCATGAAGGTCACAGCCAGCTCTCACTGCACATGCAACCATATGCTGCCATCTGTTGGCATGCTACAGAGTTAGTCCAGAGACTTTTTGATGCCACCTTGTATCAAGGATACACATTAGTGTGTTCTATTTACGTGTAAGATTGATGCATGTACACATCTTGTATGTTGTGTTCACATTCTTCCCCTAAATTAAGTACCAGTTGTGTACTGGGGTTGATCTAATCGACTGGCCCCACTCCCCAAAAAGCTTGATGCATGTACACATCTTGTATGTTGTGTTCACATTCTTCCCCTCAAATATATAGCTTTATACCTGCGAATGTTATATAATGTTGTTGTTGTTGCTGTTGTTTGTGTTGTTTGTTGGAATAACAAACTCTAAATTGTTTGTCCTACAGTAAAGACGTGCGCTTACCTGTACAGCTACAGAGAGCTATGGCAGCTGAAGCTGAAGCCACTCGTGAAGCAAGAGCTAAGGTAAGTGTCTTCACCATTACTTACTCAACTCTCTCTCTCTCCCTATCTCTCTCTCTCTCTCTCTCTCTCTCTTTCATGTTCTATTCACTGCTAACGTTCTTCTTCTCTCCATCTTCCTCTCAGGTGATTGCTGCTGAAGGTGAACAGAGGGCATCTCGTGCCTTGAAGGAAGCTGCTGACATCATGTGCGAGTCACCTGCCTCTCTGCAACTCCGCTACCTGCAAACCCTCAACACAATCTCCGCCGAGAAGAACTCCACCATCATATTCCCACTCCCCATTGAGGTTCTGAGGAGCTTCATGCCGCCCCAGTCCCAGTCCCAGTAACCCGGTCTGCTTTCGGTAGACAAACAGAGCAGTGAGCAGTCGATGGTGATCACTGTGCCCACCACTGCAGAAACAGAGAAAGGACGGGGGTTATGTAGGATGCATGAAGAGCGAAGTGGTGGGGTGGGGGTGGAGGAAAAGGAATTTTTTTCTTTTTTTTTTCTTTTTTTTTTTTTTCCCAAATTTGTTTTGCGATGGTTGGCAACACCCTGGCTGCATTTAATGACAGCAGATGGGAGAGCTTAAGAATTGTCGTGTGATGTGATGTAGTGATGTTGATGCAGCAGTGAGGAGTGGAGGTGGAGCAGGAGGGAGGTGGGTCATTTTGAGTGAGCAAGCGGGGGAGGAGGAGGAGATTGGAATTGGGAAGGATTGAGAGGACGAGAGATAAACGGGAAGTCAGAGAGAGAGAGAGAGAGAGAGAGAGAGAGAGGGCATGTCAGTGAGTGAGAGGAAGAGAGTAGGGTGAATGAGTGAAGGTGTGAGGTGGAACGGGTGAAAGTATGAAAGAATAAGAAAGAAAGCGAGAGTGTAGAAATGAAAGTGTGAGTGCTGTTAGTGAAAGATAGACAGAGAGGGGGCGGGGGGGGATTTCTTTCAGAAATAAATTTATATAATGATGGCGGGAGGGAAGATAAAAAAAAAATAAGAAGAAAAAAAATTAAACCTACAAAAAAAAAGAATGAAAATAATTTTCAAAATTTAAAAAAAAAAAAACTTCAAAAAAAGAATAACCAAACTTCTGAAACATTATTTTGTCTTTTTTTTTTTTTGCATTTGTTGTTTAATTGCTTTAATTGCAGTTTTCATTTCTTCTCTGCTTCCACCATCACCACCGCCACCACTATCACTACCACAATGGCGATGACTGCCACCACCACCACCACCGTTGCCACCACTCTGTTTCTATCTGTTAAGATTCTCCGGAAATTTGAGTGGTGGAGGAACTGAGGGAGGGGAGGGGAGATTAGGCAAGAAAGGTTGATTATTGTTTCCTTTTTTTTTTTCTTCTTTTTAAGTTTCTAATTTAATTACAAATATAAAATCAATTACCTAATTGAAATAACTTTATTAACAAAATATTGTTTTTAAACATTTGCTTTATATATATAATATATATATAAAATATATATATACATTATATATATATATATATATATATATATATATATATATAAAGTATTATATGTATGTATAATATATATACGTATGTATATATGATATATATACGTATGTATTATGTATATATAATATATATATAGATGTATATTTATATATGTATATATATGTGTATGTACATACTCTAATATTTATATAATTATTTGGTAATGCTTGCAAAAACAAAAGCAAAAAAAAAAGTAATGATAACTCATAAGTATAATTAACAATGATAATCATTTCAGGCACAAGGCCATGAAACTATTATTACTATTACTACTACTAATACAACAATAATAATAAAAATAATGATAATAAAGAAAATATGATTAACAGTAATGGAAAAAAAATAATGATTATTATTCATACCACTAGCAATATTTATAACAATTATAATAATCATGATATTAATGGTGATGATAATAATGAAATAAAGAGTAAAATAATAACGGAAGACCTATTCTAGATTTCACAAAACTGATTTTATTAAGCAAAGAAAAACAATTTTTTTATAAATAAATTTCATATGAAATAAAAAATATATAAAATATCAATAAAAAAAATATCTAAAAAAAATACAAGAAATTTTGATTGATATATAATTTGTATGTGTGTGTGTGTGGGGGGGTAATCAGATATTTGTTTCGTTAGATCTCATCCTCATCATCGTTTGACGTCACATCCACTTTTCCATGTTGGTTGAGGGTGCCTTTCCTGTCACCAACCCTCACCTGTTAACGAGTAAGGTAATATTTCCCCCCACAACCAGACATGTTTTTGTGGAAGATTGGAAAGAGACACCACATACATGATAGTGGCACTCGTTTACAACTACCACATAACGTCATGGCAAGGAGGCATTAAAACACACACACCATCATCATCAACATTTACTGTCTGCTTTCCAAGCTGGTATGGGTTGGATGGCTTGACATTGGTCAACCTGGGACTATAATAAGAAACACATGCCCAAGGTGCCACACAGTGGGACTGAACCTGGGACCATGTGGCTGGCAAGCAAACTTCTTACCACACAACCATGCCTGCATCATTGATATGTATACACACACATTTATATATACACTCCCAAGCACACACACACATAATCTGTGTATATGCATCCTGGCACTCCGCCGGTTAATATGACAAGGATTCCAGTTGATTCAATCAACAGAACAACATGCTTGTGAGATTAATATCTACATGGCTGAGTACTCCACAGACATGCATACCCTCAGTGTAGTTCCCAGGGAGATTCAGCGTGACACAGAATGTAACAAGGCTGGCCTCTTTGGATTATGGGTACAACTCATTTTTGCCAGCTGAGTGGACTGGAGCAACGTGAAAAAAAAAAGTTTTGCTCAAGGACACAACATGTGGTTGAGAATTGAACTCGTGAACTTACAGTCGGGAGCCAAATACCCTAACCAATAAGCCATGCACCTTCACCTTGAATCTTGTGTGTGTCATTGTTCATCATTGTTGTTACAACACTTTTGCATGTTTGCATGGATCAGAATAGAATTCTTTGGGGCTGAGTTTTTCTAAAAACCAGAAACCCTTTCTGCTGCCCCCTGCCACTTGGAGCAACATCAGTCTGAACATTTTTGCACGGAGAACTGAAAACATTGTGCAACTGGTCAAGGAAGCTGGGCTTTCACAGTGGACTGCAAGCAAATGGCATCATTCCTAAAACCACTGTATATATACAACCAGTGAATGATCACATGTGGGAACAATACACATCATCATCATCATCATCATCATCGTCATCATCATTCAATGTCAATATGAGACCTTTTGTGACTCAACAGAAAGTTATGATTCATTCTTGAATATTATTGGTCTTTTTTTCTCCACCAGGAATGTAATCAATTTCTTACATGCATTGGTTGATAGGGTGAGGCTTCTGTATTTTTCTGGTCCCTATAACCAGAGACCTTTAGAAAAAGTCATTAGGGCATCTTTTTTCCTTTCCTCTTTTTTTTTTTAATTATTTTCTTTCTATTGTGGGTTGTAATTAATTTTCTAATTTAGAAACAAGGACAGCAATTTTGTGGGGAGTTGAACTACTTAATATTTTCAACCCCTGTACTTGACTGATAATTTATTTTAATCCTGAAAGATAAAGGGGAGAACTGACTTTGGTAGGATTTGACCTCAAAATGTAAATGACTGGAGGAAATACCAGCACTTTGTCCATTGCACTTATGATCCTGACTATTGAGTGCAGAACATCAGTTCAGGTTTTACTTACAACATACCGACACAATGGATGTTGTAGCGAGTTTGTTTGTCATTTAGACTACCTGGCTGACAAACCCAACTTAGATGCTTCCTCTTCAGTTTATGAGAAAAACAGAGAAATGCAACAGCTGAAAGACAAAGCAAGACATGTGGCGTTCTACTTGTTTGGCAAGTAAATTGATTTGATCTGATCTGAACCGAGATTGAGAACATATCTTAAAAACCTTAACAATTATATTAGAAAAAGAATTTCACACATACAACACATGTGTATGGGTGTGTGTGTGTACGCATGCCATTGTGTGTTCGATTTTGTTGTTTCATGTTAAGACTACTCTTACTTTCGCAGATTACCCTTTTCTCTTTGATGCAAAACTGTTTTGAAAATGTTCATATCAAAGCCTAAAATATAAACTTCTCATTGTAAGTTGATTTTACAAAAACTTGTTAAGTTTGTTCCTTAGCATCAGTTTAAACCCCTTTAGTCACCATATTTCTATCAAAATACGCTGATTTTGTTTCCTATAAAGTGACGAAAACTCTCACTGGACATCTATGACTGGATCACTGACACAAACGCTGTTATGGAATTATGTTGGTGGTCAGATCATCAATGTATTAACGCCAACACATTTTGACATTTTAACTCCTTTACCCATTTCAGTCCATAACACTTCGTTCTACTTTGCTCTGGTGGGTGGGAGAGTGACAGAATCATTGGAGTGTTGACAGAGACTTTATGGTAAATCCTCCTGCTCTCTACATTGTGAGTTCAAATCCTAATGTCCTGGAGAAGCCAATGGGAAACCACTCCAGTATTCATCCTAAGCCTAGTTATGGTAGCCGAAGCTCCAGGAGAGAGTACGGGCCCTCCCAGTTAATATATATAGTGCTAAAGAAGGCTCATACTAAAGTGCAGACCACCGTTAGACTGGACTGATTCACTACTGTACCTATGACAAACCCATCTTATTTTTTTTACAGAGTATCTAGAGACCAGCATCATCATCACATGTCCACTTTTCCATGCCTGCATGGATCAGACAAAATTCATTGAGGCAGATATTCAATGGCCAGGTGCCCTTCCTGTCACCAACCCTCACCTGTTTCTTAGCAAAATAATATTTCCCTATGTTTAGACTTGTCTTTTTCATAAAACACTAGAAAACGAAGAACGTCCTTGCTAGTATGGCGATAATGCTCATTTACCATGTCCGCTAAGTTCACTGTCCTCATTCAACAGGGAAACTTCACTATCATCAATTCACTGTTTCTTTTTCAATAAAGTTGTTTTTAACTCATAATAAGTGAGATAATGTGGATATATTTTCTCGGTGAACTTTCTTCACAATGAATTGATGGTGGTGAACTTTCCCTGTGGTGAGCTTATCCGTAATCCACTTTTACAACCATGACATGATGTCTAGTCAGAAATACACACACACAGACATTGGAGCTCAACACAGACCCCGCATTGCACTGGTTCCCTGTCAAATCATCCAATCTATGCCAACATGAAAAGCAGATTTCAAATGGTGGTGATGATATATATGAATATAGATTTGGTGATGCTACAGTTATTTTATATATAAATATAAAATAATACAGGTAGGCTGAGGTTGACTACAGCTGTTTCCAACCTGTTTTTTTTTTTTATGAACAGATCAATTACATCATGTAAAAAAACAGTTTTCTTCAGGTGAATTAATAGTAAAATTTAACATTTAGGATTTTTCACACAAATAGCATATAATGCATATTGACCCTCTCATCTTGGTGTCAGTTCAGATGCTAATCCTATTAGATCCTGAAAATTTTATATATATATAGTTTTAAGATCCAAATGATAGAATCAACAAAAAAAAAATGTACTCCATCCAGTGAGTTTATATCAATTTAAATTCACAACTGAAAGAGCTACTAATAGATCCGTTCTTTTATGGTACTTGAACAGGCATATTTATAATCTTTAAGATACATGGTATATTTTATAAATATGCCTGTTCAAGTATCATAAAAGAATGAAACTATTTGCATCTCTTTCAGTTGTGTATTTGAATTGATATATATAATATATATAATGTGTCTATTTGCATGTGTGTATATACATGTGTGTCTATGCATATGTGTGTGTGTGTATACCCTTATCTTCATAGCATGTGATTCTGGTTAACAAGCATCACAATCTCACAATGTGTAATGCTACACTGGTCTTCGCCAGAAATATTTGATCCTAGGCTGACAGGGTTTTTTTCTTTTTTTTTTTTTCTCGTTCAGAGTTGACTCGGGGCTAAAGAACACCAACAACATTAGCAACTCTTTGTATTCTTTGGAGGTCAATGAGACTGCTAATGTTTTTACATTAAAATCAAGAACAAAGTCAATAATAGGCTTTATATTTTACCGTCCCTATACTCTTGTACTCCTAACCACAATAGACTTAGCCTTGTGCTCACTGAAAAAAAAAAACCTAAAAATCAATACATCTATATATATATATGTGTGTGTGTGTGTGTGTGTCTATATATTATATATATATATATGTATGTTGTGTGGATATGTATATCTATGTGAGGTATGTGTGTATATTTATGTGTATCGATGTATATCTAATTGCTTTTTGTGCCTGCTGTTTCATTCCTTTTGTGTTTATCTTTTTCCTTGCTTTTGTATGTTTTGTTATCCTGGTTTTATATGATATGATATAACTCTTTAAACAAATCGATACAACACGCACACATTTTTTTGTATTAAAAATAGCATTTTGATTGTGTGTGCATATGTCATATGCATAAAATACATTACAGACATTAACATTTTATAAATATATATATATATATATATAGGCGCAGGAGTGGCTGTGTGGTAAGTAGCTTGCTTACCAACCACATGGTTCCGGGTTCAGTCCCACTGCGTGGCACCTTGGGCAAGTGTCTTCTACTATACTCTCGGGCCGACCAAAGCTTTGTGGGTGGATTTGGTAGACGGAAACTGAAAGAAGCCCGTCGTATATACGTGTAAGTATGTATGTATGTATGTATGCTTGTATGTGTATGCATGTATATGAATGTATAAACGAGTATGTGTTAGTGTCGCCTTGTCTTGATATCGCATTAGCTGTAAATGAGTTTCACCATCATACAAGCAGTGTCATTAATTTCCAATCTTCCATGAAAACATGTCCAGCCGCAAGGAAATATTACCTTACTTGGAAATGGATGAAGGTTTGTGATAGGAAGGACATCCAGCCATAGAAAATCTACCTCAGTAAATTCTGTCCAACCCATGCTAGTATGGAAAAGTGGGTGCTAAAATGAGGATGATGATGATATATGTATATTCTTTCAAAATTACGTCAGAAACTTGTTTTCTATAAAAAAAACAATTTTCCTTTTCTTTTGTATTTTTGTCAATAACTTACCTCTGCTTTATATTACAACCTGTTTCTACATATTTCTAAGCTGGCCTTGAGGTGTCATATAAACCTATATGCTGAAGTATGGCCAGGCTCAAAAATAAAGAAATGAAATTTCCTCATGACAACATTTCTAACAAGTATACATTGTGCTTCAGTTAATTGAGCATTTGTAAAGATTTAGCGAAAGAGAAAAAAAAAGACTTTATAAAATTTTATCAAAATGGTGTTTAAAGAATAATTTAAAAAGACAAATATTATTGGTACATTGGCATATTAAGATGGCTGTTTGAAACATAACTGAAGACTGCTGTACATTAGTATATTAATACGGTGTTTGCCTTTCATTCTTTCAGGGTTGACAAATTAAGTACCAGTTGAGCGCTGGGTTGATGTAATCCACTAAGCGTCCCACCAAAGTTTCTGGCACTTGTGCCTTCAGTAGTAAGCTTGATTATTATTGAGTTGGGCAGCTAAGGCAGCTAAGCTGCCAGAATCGTTAGCACATCAGGTGAAATGCTTAGCGGTATTTCATCCGTCTTCACATTCTGAGTTCAAATTCTGCTGAGGTTGACTTTGCCTTTCATTCTTTCTGGGTCGATAAAATAAGTACCAGTGATACATTGGGGTTGATGTAATTGACTACAAAATTTCAAGCCTTGTGCCTTTAGTAGAAAAGATTATATACTATACATGTAGGTCATGGACATGCCAAAAAAATTTTTTAAAAAAATAATAAACAAAAATGCATCAAAAGTAGGTCATTACAAATAGAAGTTTTGCTTTTGATTTAGATTAAAGACTGGCCATGCTGTGATAGACTTCATAACAATCAATTTATTTTAAAAGCATTTAAAATCCAGCATAGTTGCCTGGTTAAGAAGGTCACTTTGTAACCACATGGTTCTTGGGTTCAGTCCCAGTGTACAGTGCCTTGGGCAAATGTGTTTTAGTACAGATCTAGGTTGATCAATGCCTTCTGTGCAAATTTGATACATGGGAATTGTGTGCAAATCCAATCTATATATATATATAAATATATCATCATCATCAGCACCATCATTGTTTAACGTCTGCTTTCCATGCTGGCATGGGTTGTACTGTTTGACAGGAGCTGGCTCGGCGGGAGTCTGCATCAAACTTCTGTGGCTGTTTTGGTACGGTTTTTACAGGTGGTTGCCCTTCCTAACACCACCCACCCAACAGGTGTGCCTTTGTAATTTGTCCCTCACCACTTCAACTTTTTGCTCAAGAATACAGCGCATTGCCCTGTCCAGGGATCATCTAAGCTACTGAGCCCTTCCTGGAGTGATGTAGGTCTGTGAGACGAAAACCTGAAAATGTAGATTAGTACAATCAAGTCAGATCCTGAATTGATATCTGGTCCTTGCATATATGCTAGGGGCTGTCTTAGCAGTATTATAGACCTCAGAAAAAATCAGTGCATTGGGTCCCATACTATTCATTGATACCTAACCACAGCATACATAGATCAGAATTTAGGTCCCTAAGGAAATCAATTGACTGGGCCCTATAGTATGTATTTATTGTTAGCAAGCCACACCACATAGAGATCAGAATTGGGCTCTTAGACTTCTGAGACAAATCGCTGCACTGAGTCCTTTAATATTTATTGACAGTAATCCACAATAGATCAGAATTGTGCCCTGTGAGGCCCCTGAACAAATCAGTTTACTAGGCCCTTTAGTACTTATTTATTGACAGTAAGCTACAGCATATATAGATCAGAATTGGGGCCTTAGACTTCTGAGAGCCCTCTATGTAGTCAAATCATTGCACTAAGCCCTATAGTATTTATTGATAGTAAGCCACAATATACATAAATCAGAATTTGGCCTTTAGACCTGAGACTCCGAAGGGCAAATCAATTCACTGGACCCTATTTTATTGACAGCAAGCCACAGCATATATGTAGCTCAAAATTGGTCCCCTATACAGGAAACTGCCCTGTGTGTACAAACCTTAAGATGACCCTGTATATGGTGTCCATCACTAGGAAAATCTCCGTCTTGGGTGCCTGTGATTACTGAGCAGGCTCAGCTTAAGTTCACAGTACTGTAGCTTTGCCGTTTGGAGCTGGCTTTACTCACCCTGGATGGTTGTTGACATGAGTTCAAAGTACAAGTAAGTACTTCTTAACAGATGTTGCCTCTCTGTCATCATACCACAGGAAAAAGTGTGAATTTGAAACCATTATTATTATTATTATTATTAATGAAGATGATAGCAAAAATCAAGTGTATGTTTAAACACTTTGGACATGCTTTAAAATGGAAAGTTTTGTGTGAAACAAGACTAAGAAACACATCAGGACACCATTGAATGGTTTTAAAAGAAGATTAAGACAAAGATACACCTTTCTATGTGATGAAATGGTTATAAAAGTTATCGACTGGCTGAAATGTGAAGGAGTGGTGATGATGGTGGTGGTGGTGGTGATGATGGTGGTGGTGGTGGTGATGATGGTGGTGGTGGTGGTGGTGATGGTAATCATGGGTATTAAGATATAAGTGTGTGTGGGGGGGGGGGAATTTCTAGAATCTGACTGTGTGATAAAAAAGGATGCTTTTTTATATAATTTCTGCTGTACATGTTACAAATATTTTGTGAAATAATGTAAGCTTTACAGCACTTTATATATGTATATATATACATATATATATATGTATGTATATATATGTGTATGGATGTATATGCGTATGTATATATATATGTATGCATATATGTATATGTATGTATATGTATACATATATGTATGTATGTATATATATATATATATATATGTATACATATATGTACGTGTGTGTATGTATGTATGTATATATGTATTTATATATATGTGTGTTTATAATATGCTTGTTTATACAGTGCAATATCTACAGGTGTGTATGAATTCATATATGTGTATATAAATGCAGAAATATTTATGTGGACGTCTGTATATATGCTTATATACTTGTATATACACATATATAGTGATTATATATATATATATGTATGTATATATATATATATATATATGTATATATATATATATATATGTATATATATATATATATGTATGTATATATATATATATATGTATGTATATATATATATATATGTATGTATATATATATATATATGTATGTATATATATATATATATGTATGTATATATATATATATATGTACGTATGTATATATATATATATATGTACGTATATATATATATATATATATGTACGTATATATATATATATATATGTATGTATATATACATATATATATGTATGTATATATACATATATATATATATGTATATATATATATATATATATATATATATATATATAGACAAGTTAGGTATGTTTGCTGTATGATAAATCATACATCTTTAATGTCTATAATATTGATAATACATTTTAAATATATATTGTATATAAACTATATTAAGATGTAATTAATATGTTGTATAACAATGTACATTATCATATATACTTTATGTACTTTATCTACATTCTCTATCATTATACATATGTTTTATATATATATATATATATATATATATATATAGATGTAGTTATACAAATGTATATATATGAATGTATACATATGTATATATATATGTGTTCATATATTGATATATATATATATATCCATACACATATTCATATATGTATTATATATCATTATTTTTTTTCAATCATCATATTTATCAATTGTGACCATAACCCCCCCCCCCCCAAATGTCATTTAGCAAGGGTGTTGGGGATGGGGAGCAATGCTTTGTTTACTCTGCCTATCACCCTCTCCTCTTTATACTTACACACAGAGGAAAATATTCACAACTATTATAATTTGTTGCTCATATATTTTATATCAGTAACACCAATGGAATTCTCCATGGTCAAAGGAGAGTGGTCATTATGGATTGGGTATTGTTCACTCTCTTTTTCTCTCTCTCTCTCCTTAAATTTGTTTTTTTTCCTTTATTATTATTATTTTCTTTTTCTATTTCAATGTCAACATGATCAAAATTAGTCTTGTGGTCATCGCCAGTCAATCTCTACACCACCACCACCACCACCACCACCGCCACGACCACTATCTCCACTACTACTACCACTACTGCTCTCATCATCATCATCATCATCATCATCTCGTCGACCAATATCCTGCCAGCACATGTGCTGTGCGACATTTGCACAATCAAATACCAGTACTTGAAAAAAGATAGTTCTGGGGAAGAGGTTGTTTCATTTGACTAAAATTCTTCTAGGTAGTGCCCCAGCATGGCCTCGCTCAAATGACTGAAACAAATAAAAAGAAATCTGCTACTACTGGGCTAGGCTGGAAAATCCGATTTAGAAGGAAGCACATGTCATGTGGTGCATGTGTGTGTGTGTGTGTGCCATGTGATATGTGTATTGTATTGTGATGTTGGGTGGGGCAGGGTGGGTTACTTTATGGTCAAAATAATGTAGTTGCAGTGAATAAAGATTTTTCAATTTGTTTGAGTGTTTAACATGGACATGTTGTAGAGGACGGGTGTGTTGTTGAGTAGACCCTTCCCCCACCCTCTATACGAGGGTGGGAGGTTATAGACATAGAACTGGTGTTACTGTAAATGAGGAGGAAGAGGAGGCGCCACACACATAGGAACACACACACAACTGTATAAAATCACACACAAAAACATCAACATACACAAAGACACGAAGAAAAGAATCTGATGCAGATTCTCCGAATCCAGTCTGTTAGTGGCACTGAACATTTTTCAAACATTCCAAAGATTTTCCATCTAAAATTCTTCAGATGAATAAATGCACACACTCGGGTGTATGCATCGACAGCTCAACTAACACCCAAACTCAACCTCATATTTAGAAACACCAGGAATTCTCTCAGTTCAAAAAGTCTTGTCACTTTGTTAGTGATTGGTTTAAACTCTTAAGAACTTGAATAAAACTCAAACAAAAAAAAAACAATATACATATACACATATCTTTCAATCAATGTCTTTTAGACATCAGCAAGAAACAGCATTATATACTAATCAACAGGAGAGTAAACGAAGAACCCTGGGAGTCTGCAGCAATCAAGGATTCTTGGAGTTTGGTACATGGAAGTGGTGGTGGTGGTGGTGTTGGTGGTGCTGGGGATGGTGTTGAGTTGGAATTCTGCAAATAACCACAATCTGATCTTTGGTCATGAAAATGATGCTAGCAGCCAAAACATGGCCTCTCAGAAAATTAATTTCTATATTCATTATGTCTTGCAAGTTGAACATGTGTAACGTATGCATAATAAACACATCTGCATGTGAGCATGTGTCTGTCTGTTTGTATATATATATATATATATATATATATATTTAAATATATATATATGTTTATATTTATGTGCATATATCTATATTTGTGTGTGTTTGTATATATATATATATATATATATATATATATAAATATATACATATAAATATATATAAATATATATATATATATATATATATATATATATATATATATATATATATATATACATATAAATATATATAAATATATATATATATATATATATATATATATATATATAGTTAAGTTTTAGCTGTGAGAAAAAGAGTACTCAGTACTGTTGTAGAGATTAGTGATATATATTATTTTGGTTGAGTCAGTTTCTTGGTCCCCCTGAATTTCCCCTGTGGCTGCACAGTGTCTTTGGGTGAGTCAGAGCTTGTCTGAAGATCATGTACACCCACATGTGAAACTAAGGGTAGCATGAAACTGACTCAAGCAACATAAAATGAAATATATATATATACACACACATACATATATTGCATATAAACACACACATATATGTGTATAAATATATATATATATATATATATACACACACAGATATATATAAGGAAAATAAGTCAAGGTAGAAAATGCTAAAATAATTTTATCATGAAAAACATTTTAGTCCTGGTTTCAGTCGTTGAGACTTTTTTTAAACAATTTGATTGTTGACAACGTCCCAATGACTGAAACCAGTACTAAAATGTTTTTTATGATAAAATTATTTTTGCATTTTCTACCTTGACTTATTTTCCATATACATATCAAGTCACTCGTTCCT
Source organism: Octopus bimaculoides (assembly GCF_046866305.1). Taxonomy (NCBI): domain Eukaryota; kingdom Metazoa; phylum Mollusca; class Cephalopoda; order Octopoda; family Octopodidae; genus Octopus; species Octopus bimaculoides. The sequence goes on along the minus strand of NC_142949.1, from coordinate 35,570,505 downwards.
TTTCAATCTTCTACACACACACACACACACATATATATATATATGTATGCAGGTATGTGTCATGTGATCAGACTTCAACATGTATATGTATATATATATATATATATATATATATATATATATATATATATATATGTATGCATGTGTGTGTGTATATATATATATATGTTTATATATAGATATATGGTTATATGTATACGTGAATATATATATCTATATATAAATGTATACATATAAATGTGTGTGTGCAATATTATGTTTGTAAGGTGTGTTATGTTCCATCATGCTCTGTAAATCATATAAATAAAAACATTTTTTCCTTCTTTCTCTCTTTCTCTCTGTTTTCGTAATTCTCAATGAGTGAAGTCATTCTTGACACTCTTTCAATCTTTTGTTTAAAAAAAAAAAAGAGAAAAAACAAATTGATTTTTTTTTATACCTCAATCCAGTCTAACAGCTGGTAGCTACACATGAACACACACACACACAAATGTATATGTTTGTATACATGTATATAAAATTCACACACTCACACACACGCATATATTTCTTTATTGCTCACAGGGGACTAAACATAGAGGGAACAAACGTGGACAGAGAAAGAGATTAAGTCGATTACATTGACACCAGCGCATAACTGGTACTTATTTAATCGCTCCCCTCCCAAAAGGATGAAAGGCAAAGTCAACCTTAGCGGAATTTGAACTCGGAACTCGGTTTTCGGGTTAGGCTTATGAGTATTTTTGCCAAATTTGGTGAAAATCTGTTCAATACACCGCCACAAACTTTTCACCAAATTTGGCAAAAATACTCATAACGCTAAAGCCACTACAAACGCACGAACGATATCATAGATAACAGAACCGCCTGTAGTTGTTGTTGACAAACAACGGCAGTAATTTTATTCAAGGGAAAAGATCCCATTACACCGCCACAAGGCGTTGTTGACAAACCACAGCAGTAATTGTTTTCACCTCAATTAGACGTCAGTGATTGGTTGAAATTACCGAAATACGACAACTTTTAACATGAAATAACTTCGAATATAAAAATGTTTCTCTGTTCTATAAGACAAAATATACAAGTATACGAAGTTTTAAAGTGTTTCAGTAGAAAACACACTAAATAAAAACTAAATAAGAAACGGTGTCCGCCAAATCAGAAAGATCCTTAGTTTGTTGACAGACCCTCCATCCATGGCTTGTACACCCCTCAAAAACCATCCACCTAATATTCTCAGCGATCCCCAGATTACATGGCAAAGAAACCTGTCGAAGCCTTCTAGGTGTAGGAGGTTTACTCTGCTAAGCACTTCTCGTGTAGTTGTGTCATTAGGAAGGTGACATTGGTGGTACCTTTCCTAATTAAGATCGAACCACTTCTCATAAAGGCTACGATGACTGCGTATTCGTTCTTAATTCGTTCCGGCAGTTCAAACGTGAATATTATAATCTCTGTTGAAGTTAGTCGACGGTGAACAACTTCTTCACTCAGAAATTTTGCAGCTAACACATATCAGGAAATAATTTATTAGCAGATTATAAACAAAAACGACAATATCTTGTTAGATTCATTAGTCCAGGCTATCTTTGGGTGAGGTAACAACGATCTCGAAACACCGGGTATCCCAAAGTCCTCTTGTGCAAATGAATCGTAAAACAATCGTCTGAACAGAGAAGGCGTTTCTCCATTGACGACATCCACTTCGAACTGGCGGAATGGTTATGTAAGTCATCGTTTTGATTCTTAATATACACATGATAATCCTAACTAATCATCCTAATCAAATTGTACAATAACCCTTTGTTTTTTTTTGTAACTTTTATAAACGAACAATTTGCTGCCTCTGTAGTTTCCTCTCTCTGGTGAATCTCCTTTCGTCTTTATACTAAGTTCACAATGATGCTATCCCCAAGTTATTAGGCCGTGACACGTTCCTGCATTGTCTTTCTGGTTGACTCTGAATGACTAGCCTCCGTTTTACTCAAGATATTCTTATGCAGCTCAGCAACTATTCCTGATAGACCATCTTCCTCTGTCGTTAATTGCGCTTGCTATATAACGATTGCCAACCCGAATGGATGGTTCATCTGTCGAGCCTACTTAGGGACAAGCTTCTTTCTCCCAAGCATTCTTTTTTTTTTCTCTCTTTTTATTAAAAGTTCCCTAACGAGGTGAGAAACCACTTAGTGTAAGGGACGACGAGGAAGGAGAAATCAAGATGAAAGGAATGAATTTACTTGAAAAAGTTCAGGTCAAAAGGGGGGAGGAAAACAATTAAATGGAAGAGCGTTCCAAAGCCTGGCAATTAATTCTTTTAGCACTTCTACGTTTTTTCCGGCATCAGTAAGTGAAAATGTGCCATTATAATTCTGTATATTCTTCCCGCAAACGCTATCTCGTACCTTCTTTCTTGCCTTGCATCATGAAATATTTCCGTTCTTCACGATACAGAACATTAGCAGACGACTTCTGGTTTCTCCTCATCTGACTCTTAGCCTCGTTTCGAAGCTACTCCATATTGGTCTTTGCTGCACGTTTTTCCCCCCAGCCATCATTCCAGGCTTGTCCCCTACATTTTATAGAACTAAATCTTGGATTCGTTTCACTGGATTAGGAATAATTTCGATATGGTAAATCCAAAATAAATATAATGAATACGGAGACTGGAACATTTGCATATTTTTATTTTTTATTTTTACAGTAAATTATACAGTATAATTGGGTTAGATAGAATATGGTGGCGAGCTGGCAGAATCGTTAGCGCGCCGGGGCAAAATGTTTAGCGCTATTTCGTTCGTCTGCACGTTCTGAGTTCAAATTCCGCCGAGGTCAACTTTGCCTTTCATTCTTTCGGGGTCGATAAATTAAATACCAGTGAAACACAGGGGTCGATGTAATCGACTAGTCCCCTCTCCACAAATTTCAGGCCTTGTGCTTTAGTAGAAAGAATAATTGGTTTAGATATGACCAACGCGTGTTTCTGCTGCAATTCACCTCTCGTTATGTTCCAGAAGTAAACTGAGTTTATTTGTGCATGGCTAACATTTTGCTCGGTTGCTATGGTTTTAGATAGAAAGTGAAGGGGATATTTAGAAACCTGACATCCCTATAAAAATTAGTTTGTGTCTGTTTTCATCTCGACGTTAGGTTTTAGGACGAAACAGTCCTAGACACTGAAATAGGTCAACGTGTATTTCTCAGTGTTTTGTACAACAATTACGTATTAAATTAGATTAAATAAAAATAAAATAAATCCCATCTGATTAAATTATATGTGGTATTAGGAACTTATTTATGATGGCAATTCGAAATTTCTGTGTAATCGAATTTTTTAATTATATGCAGTTTGTTATATATCCCGAAATACAACAAAATAGCAAGAATTAGAAAAAAACCATTTACAATGCTAAGTACGTACTCTTCTACTTGTTTCAGTCATTTGACTGCGGCCATGCTGGAGCACCGCCTTTAGTCGAGCAAATCGACCTCAGGACTTATTCTTTGTAAGCCTGGTACTTATTCTATTGGTCTATTTTGCCGAACCGCTAAGTTACGGGGACGTAAACACACAACTATCGGTTGTCAAGCGATGTTGGGAGGACAACACACACACACACACACACACACACACACACACACACACACACACACACACACACACATATATATATATATATATATATATATATATATATATATATATACGATAGGCTTCTTTCAGTTTCCGTCTACCAAATCCACTCACAAGGCTTTGGTCGGCCCGAGGCTATAGTAGAAGACTCTTGCCCAAAGTGCCACGCAGTGGGACTGAACCCGGAACCATGTGGTTGGTAAGCAAGCTACTTACCACACAGCCACTCCTACGCCTACGTACAAAAGAATTTACTGTAAATAAATATTTAGCCAACATCTTAAGTGTTTTTAGAAATTAAAAAGTAAGCAAAAAAGTAACCTAAAGTAACCAGCCTTTGGCTTCTGGATCACAGGCCAAAGTAGCATCGAGAAATTTTCGAATTACCCCATATTTATTAATTTATAAATTACACTGTACTTGAGGACTGTCTCTTTTCCCTACCGTTGTTTTGCATATAATTTTAAGGTATCGTCAACAATTTAGCAGAACAATTTGAATTTTAGAGTAATGTACCTTACATTCTTTCGTTATGAGAGTTATGTCCCTTGCACATAGCTGCAGATTGTTGATTGGAACCACCAGATGTCCTTTCGTCATGATCACAGATTTTGTTTGTTTATCTTTACGGAACAGTATATGAAATTTAGAAATATTCTAAAACATGGCTGTGTACTCTTTTGCCACAGCTTTCTCTCACTCTTACTTCCTGTTTCTGTTGTGCCTGTAATTCAAAGGGCCAGCCTTGTCACACTGTGCCACGCTGAATATCCCCGAGAACTACGTTAAGGGTACACGTGTCTGTGGAGTGCTCAGCCACTTACACGTTAATTTCACGAGCAGGCTGTTCCGTTGATTGCATCTATTGGAACCCTCGTTGTCGTAACCGACAGAGTGCCAGGACAACGATATATATATATATATATATATATATATATATATAGTAAACAAGAGGAAAAAAAAACAACACATTTTATAGTTATATATTTGTTTATTTTATTATTATATTTTTAATATAAAAATGTTGTGTTTGCAATTTCAAACATTTTTTCCGGAAATTTTATTAAAATGGCGACAGAAAAACAAAAGAATTATATAAAAGCAAAAATACTAAACAAAAAAATTATACAATTTAAGTTGAATTGTTTTTCTATAAAAGGACATTTAGAATGTCTGTTTTTTTTTGTTTTATTTTCCTCATTTATTGTTTTATTTCATAATTCGTTAATCCCTTAAAAATAATATTAAAAAACGGTTAAATAAAAGCAAAAAAAAAAAAGATGGAAAAAGGCTCACGGCAAATATCTGAGCCCTTCCTCAAGACATTGCTATCATGACTGTCAAATGTGCTGTGTGTGTGTGTGTGTGTGTGTGTGTGAGAATGTAAGTGTGTCTGAATACATGATCACACAAATGTGTGTGTGTGTGTATATCTGTATGATATATGTATGTATCTTTATACGTTATATCCTCATCATCATTACCATTCTGCATTTGTTTTCCATGCTGGTCGAGGCTGGATGGGTTACCACGATCTGCTTCAGCTTTTACTCAGAATTACTGCTCTTCTAGATGGGTCAGAGAACCACGTCTTACTTTATATATATATATATATATATATATATATATATATCCATTCATTCATTCAAAACAATGTGAATAAATAAACATTGTGTTTGACAGAGGAATCTGAATGCAAAAGAGTTAAAGGTTCTCTAAACTCTATTCTTGGTCCCTTTCTGTTTATTAAATCCTTACAACCCCAGGATTGGATATCTGTGGGAAGTTTCATATGACGACAATGATGATGATTATCATTCTTGTGTTGTGGGTCGGGGATAGAAAAAGAGAAACACAACACTGTGTTAGTTATGCTAATACTAAATACTTTTATAGAGAGGCATTTCCCCCTCCATATTTTGAAGAGGTCTCTTAGGCCAGCAGTTTTTGGGGTCTGAAGATATGCTGTAAGGCTAAACCCTTTATGAGCGAGAAACCCAGGGTAATCCCATAAATCGGCCCCCGTAATAATAATATATATATATGTAAACAATAAATTAAATAGAGAGATTCAATTGACAATCCAATAGTTTATTTCTTTTATAAGATATTATATTCATAGTATATTATAAGATAACATATAAAAAAAAAACCCATTAAAAAACATATATATATATATATATATATATATATATATATATATAGGAGAATTATCATTGTCACTAAATGTGACTTGGGTGCTAAAAACTACATTGCTAGGAATAAGAGCTAAAATGCTGTAGTCGATGCACATAAATGTAAACATATATGCAAACAGGGTCCTTAACTGTCCAAAAAGTGCTGATCGAGAATTCCTTACACCATTGTCAGTTTCAACAATTGCCATATGCTTCTTCAATAAGGAATATATTTATGCAGAGAGGTTTCTGGCTAAACTGTCAAAGAAGTTGGACTTTAGACATGATATGGTGCACCAGAGCAGTTAGCTGTTGGAGCACTCATAGAATGAAGTTCTTAGAATATGGAAACTTGTTAGATAGACATATGAGATATCTTCTGTCTCCTAGGTGACAAAATTAGGGCTGAGGTAGCTGAGATGAAATCTGGTAGTTACGCTAAGTGAAAGGGCTGAAGAGGTGCTATTGTCTCTTTGATGGTTGGTTGGTTTTCATTTCGAAAGAGGGGTTTGTATGAAACCTTCATCAAACATGTGATGTTCCTGTTGTGAATGAGATCAGATCATCGCATCTGAAATGTGGAATTTATCCATGAAGACTGAAGACAAATAAGTGAGGTAGAGAGTGTTGGATGCGTGCGAAATAAATATGCATGAAAGGCTGGTAGGATCGGGGCCTAAGAAAGTGGCTGAGTATTAGAAGCAGTATGGTCAAGTATATTACTGGTATGAATGAGAGTGATGAAGGTGGGGGTGTTGAAGTGCCATTTACTGATGGAGAGTGAGCAAAATGAAGGAGATTCAAGGAAGAAGTGAGAGGAAATGATGAAACTAGATCCCAAGATGGTGGTGTTGGGGGAGGGTGCATCCAGCCATAGAAACCATGCGAAAGCAGAGTGAGGCACAGTCTTTTGACTTGCCAGCCTCCTGTCCAACTGTCTTACCCATGCCAGCATGGAAAGCATATGTTCAATGGTGATGATGTATACACACACACACACACACACATACATATATATGCACACATATCTAATATACACAAACACACACACACACACACATATATATATATATATATATATATACTGTGTGTGTGTGTATATATATATATATATATACAAACAAACATATATTATGTGTATATATATATGGGTGTGTATATATATATATTGTATGTGTATATACATATATTGTGTGTATACACACATACATATGCATGACCTTCTGGAAAAAATGTCTCATTCATTTTGTCTTTCAGAAAGCAATATTTGTGCCAGTGAATATGGTTGTGTGTGTGAGAGAGAAAGTTTATATATGTGTGTATGTGTCTATGTGTATCTCCTGGTGTGTGTATATGCAGCCCAGTGTGTATACACGTACATTGACGTCTATAAATGCAGCTGCGAGAGCCAGACAATGAATGATAGTCAAATCGTTATTAACAATAACACAATCTGCTGAAGACTGTGTCGTTTGATTCCCTTGTACTGCCAAACGTTTTCCCTTTCGGCCTTCATCTAACTGCTGTGATGCTTTTGTAGAGTCAAAATAGCTTCCTGACAGCTATTGCTGCTTTGAGATAAAAGGAATGGAATGATAAAAAAAAAAAAAAAAGAAAAGGACAGGTGCAAACGAGAGGTAATCAACTGCCTTGGCTAAATCAAAACTGAAAGAAGAGTTTTGAAAGTAATGAAGCGCAGAAACAAGGGTCAGACGAAAGTTGTGTGTGTGTATTTTTGTTGATGGATATCTGTGTGGTGTTGTGTGCGTGTATGTGTGAGTTTATCTACAGATATGTGTATGCGTAGGCATACATATGTATGTGTATGAAAATATAGATTTGTCTATGGATATGTATGTGTATATATACATATGTGTGTATATGTATGAATTTGTCTATGGATATGTGTGTGTATGTATACATATATACACATACATATGTAGGGATCTGTCTATGGATGTGTGTATGTAGATATATTTGTATATGTGTGTACATACATATATGTATGGATATACAATATTTATCAATGGCTGTGTGTGTGAATGTATGCATGTATGTATATAATGTACACACGCGTTTGTATTATTAAATCATTGAACCATCACAGCCAAGGGCATGCATGGGGTATGTATGCGCGTACTATTAAGTTGCATTTTATAAACCTTGTGATTTTGGTGATATCATCAACCCACTAATTAACTAATTAGCTGCCATTAGTTGAAGAATATTTCAGTTCATCATTTTATAAATAATTTTTTTGACATTTTCAACTTTCATATCAAAGTGAAAAAAAATTCAGGAAACCAAGACAAATAGTAAAAAAGAAACATGAACAACACAGTTTTAACTAATCTGTTCACTACCTGAATTAACAACAGCCACACTGAATTTCACTGTTCACTGTCTAAATTGCAATTAACACAATCTAAACTACTCACTACCAAAATAACCATTAACATTTTTAAGCTGTTCACTACCTAAATTTCCATCAACACTAGTTTACACTGTCCACTACCAACATTACCATTAACAATGTTTACTGTTCACTACCCAAATTATCATCAAGCGCCATTTAACTAAACATCATTAGCACCATTTGATTAAACACTATTTAACTAAACTATTCACTATCCTAATTACAATTAACAACATTGAAACTGTTCACTACCTAAATTGCTGTTAACACTATGTAGCTAAACTGTACACTATCCTAATCATCATTAACATCATTTAGACTGTTCACAATCCCAGATATCATTAACACTGTTTAACTAAGTTGTTCACTATAACAGTTACCATTAACATCATCTAACTAAACTTTTCATTCTATTAATTGGCATAAAGTGTTTCACCTGTTCACTAACCAAATCCTGTTAACACTGTTCACTATCATCATAATCATTAACCTGTTCACTCTATTAATTGCCATCCACAGTTTCAACTGTTCACTATATTCTAATTACCATTAACACTCTTTAACATGTTCACTATCTAAATTCTGTTAACACTATGTAGCTAAACTGTACACTATCCTAATCGTCATTACCCAAATTACCATTAACACCATTTAACTAAAATGTTTACTGTTAACACTATTTAACAAAACTGTTCACAACCTAAAATAACATTAAACAACTTAGAATTCAAACTTGGCTTAACTGAGCCAGTGATGGAACCGGTACATTGCTGTAGCTTAGTCCCAGATGAACGATGCCACCAGCTGTGGATTGTTTGCACAACAGATAACCAAGATTTAGCAATGAACATATTAAACCAAGTTGTTGCATTTTAACCCTGGGTCAGCTTTAATTGAGCAGATCTATGATCAATGGTGTTGCAGTCATGATCATCCTGGTTAGCGAAGTTGCTTTTTTCTGATATGCTCAATTCAGGGAGAAGACCATGGGAGCGCTCTCTTTGAAGATACACGGACCAACTCAAAGCAACACTGAAAGCCACTGGAATTGAACCGAAATCATTTGAAACACAAGCCCAAAACTGTACCAAATGGCGGTGTTCCATCACCGTCGGAACCAAAAACTTTGAAGCCACCAGAAGAGAAAAGGAAGAACTCAAGCGACAGGAGCGAAAGGCTGGACAAAACCAACCTCGTCCCCCGCCAACATTGCCATTCAGTCAATGCCATTTGGCTCTTCTCTGCAAGAATCGGTCTTCTACAGAGTCATCAATGGCATCACCATAAAGGAAGCATTCAGCAAGGAAGGAAATGAATTCTTGGATGCGAGATAAAGCTGCCACCACTGACAAGTGTATCTAAGACTACATTATCCAATGTGCTTTTTCCTTCAACGAGACTCCATGTGATTCAAGTGAGATTTCACTGGTATTTTATCAGTTCAAGAAACTACATAAAGATTCCCTAATTGATCTACAATAAATAGCAGCCAAATCTTCCTCAAATTACAAACAAATATCTTAAAAGAGAAAGAGCACATTGGGATACGCCGGGAGAAAACAAAAGGAAAACTTCAACAGTTGGAGCCAGGCTGACCTAGAACTAAAAAGCAACAACAACTTAGCTTAATTTACTTATCGTGGTTTGCTGTGTCTATCATTCGTTTTATTTCGTTCAAACTAGCCACACCTGGTGGATCTGTCGACACGTTACCATTTAATTGTTGGAAAACATCCAATAAATTGCACAGAAAACACCATTTTCTTTCATATATTTCATTATTTGATAAGTTATATCATTATAAAATATGAATATGTCTTTGGTATTACGAAGGTTGAAGGATTAAACCTTCAGCAATACTCTCTATTCTACACTATATACATGATCTATACTGTTGTTTTTTTCTTCTTTTTTTACATAAACGATGACGTGTTAAGCCTTAAACAAGACACTCCACTCTGTTCTAGGTCAATACATCAAGAGAGTCTAATACTAGAGTTAAACCTAAGACAAGACACATTTTTCTACTATACATATATGTATGGGTGTGTGCGTGTGTATATATACATATATCTATATATATATATACATACAAACACAATGTGTTTATATATACATACATGTGTGTTTATATATACATATATATGTGTGTTTATATATACATATATGTGTTTATATATACATATGTGTGTGTATATATATAATATGTATGTATATATATGTGTGTGTGTATAAATATATATACACACACACAAATCATTAGTACATCTAACACTATTATTATTATCATTATAAAAGTAGATGAATCAAAGCTTAGACAAGACACACTCCTCTACATAAATACATCACCATTGCATCCAGCAAAACTTCTACTGTGAATGTTAAAGAACCATCTTTCAGGCAAGATGCAAACCTTTTTAGTATTTAAATTCATTCATAGGCCTAACACCATTTCTAATATGAATGCTACTCTACTCCACAATGGTACAAAAAAAAAAAAAGAAATCACTCATTCCTCCCTTTAACGGATTTCGGAAGCAGCGGACAAAATCACAGCATATCAACAACACCTCTTCACCATCCATAGTAAGTGTGATTTTAAATTAAAGATGTTGAGTTTACTGTATTTATAGAATATATTTACAGTGTACAGGTATTTCACACTGTCTGATTGGAGAGTGTGCTGGATCAGAAAGTACAGTACGGTATTTATTTCTCTGTCTTTCGTAATGTAATTGTTGATATTAGCCACTCCCAATGTAGTGTTGGTACCAATGGACAGTCGGCTTCATTGGACCGATGTTCCCTGCTTTTAGTCTGTTGTACTGAGGTATGAGTGTACCTAGGAATATTAGTTTAAGATTTAGACTCAAGGCCTGAAATTTAGCGGGAGGGGATAAGTCGATTGCATTGACCCCAGGGCTCAACTGGTACTTGTTTTATCAACCCCGAAAGAATGAAAGGCAAAGTCGACCTCGGTGGAATTTGAACTCAGAACGTAGTGGGAGATGAAATACCACTAAGCATTTCGCCCAGCGTGCTAACGATTCTGCCAGCTCACCACCTTAATAATACTAAAATTTATGCTGAAGGTTTAAATTCTATCTCACACTACTGTATTAGTATAAAAGGGGTAACTAATACAAAATGATTAGTTACTAAAATTTAGGACTAATTAGAAAAATTTTGTTTAAAAAAGAGAATTTTCAAAGCTAAGACTATTTTCTTTGTGGAATTTGTTTCTATGTAAGAATTATAAAGATTTCACATTTATTCATATCGATTAGACATTGGTGCATTATGCAAATACTATATTTCAAAACATCCCTCAAACATTCAATAAATGTATTGATATGATATATCTCCATACAGTTGTAATTATTAATAATAATTATTTCTTCTGACTTTGTCTCAAGGCCACAAATTTAGGGGTAGAAAAGGTGAGAGTATAGGTGACTATATCGCCACCCCTTGTACTTGACTTGGGGTACTCAACATGTTAACTGCCACAGCCTGTTACTGAAACTTACCAGTGATGTCATTGATTTCACGTACTGTTTAATTACAAGGAAATGTAATTGTTTTTGCATTTTTACAATATTTCACAATTAAACTTGAATATGTAGTACTCGTGTTTATTTAAATATCCTTGAAACCATGTCAAAGATATAGAATAAAATACTTTGTCAAATTATCAAAATGTACCCCCAGTGGTGCATTTGGCGATGGAGGTTGTGTGAACTTTGCAATGAACCACCAATGGTATATGTGGCAATTAGCATGTTGATTTTATCAACCCTGGAAAGGGGATATGTAAAGGTGACCTCAACAGGATATCAGCTTATATGCGAAGAGAACAGACATAACAAAATAGCACAAGGCATTTTATCTGTCTGTCTCTTTCTCTTTCAATTCCATCAAACCTCTGACCTTGTATCTCAGTATTGGCTACAAGACCACAAATTTACAAGGGAAAGGAATAACCAATTTAAAGGTTACCAGTTCTTGGCTGGTACTTAAATTTTTTTTCATTTAACCCCAATAGAATGAAAGATAAAGTTGACCTTGGTGAGAATTGAGCAGAGAACACTGAATTCTGTAAGGCTTTTACTGAAACTACATACTAAAAAAGATTTCATAAAGCTACATGTATATATATATATATAAGGCATTTACTAAAACTACATAGAAGTAAGGCTTTTAGCTTGGTATTCTACAGTTTCTGCTAATTGCAAAGGATGTTAAATTTTCAAATATTTGTTTTTAAAATTCACATTTATTTAAATCACCATCAATTGACCAACAAAAATGTAAATTTACAGACCTATACTACCGAATCTGGCCTTTTTATTCTGCTTGCAAATACCTCTCTAAGTTTATGATCAGTCAAACACTTGTTCTCAGCACATTGGCATAATTCAAAACATTACCCGCTTCATTCTGTGTCCCCATATTTCTAGGTTTAAAATTTTTCCACAGGGTTATGTTGCCATCTCATTCAAAAACTCCTTCGCTTTCTCCCACATGTGCTTCTTAACATCTGATCTCACATGAATAATTTCTTGGCTCACCTACATTCAGGTTTTAAAACAATCAATACATTCCACTCAGAGACTTTCTAACTTCACTGACTTCCACTCATTGTGCTTAAATTTCTGATCTAACCTCTTTGGCCAAACTGCATTCATATTCTGTAATATTCTTAGTCAAACACTTCTTTGGTTCCACTCATGCCTGTTTAAAGCATCTTGGCACCTACGATTCACAGATGGAAGCCAGCAGTAGTCTCTCTCTCATTCCTCATGTTCTGTTTTAATCATTTCGTCTCTCAAATATCTCCACAACACCTTTCATTCCGCACTCAATGCAGTATTTTATCAAACATGTCGATAGCTACAAATTTACTCATCTGCTTCCACCATTAATCATTCCCTCTTCCGTCAAGTTTTAGAAAGCTCAGATCCCTGGTGCCAATCCAATACCATCAAAGTAGATCTTGGCCAGATTCCAACTTAGACTGAAAAAGCCAGAACAAATACAACAAGGCATTTTTGTTCAAAATTTTGATAATAATAATAATGATAATAATACCTCTTTCTACTGGAAGCACAAGGCCTCAAATTTGGGGGAGGGGATTAAGTCGATTACATTGTGTAACTGGTACTTATTTAATCAACCCTGAAAGGATGAAAGGCAAAGTCAACCTTGACAAACTCAGAACATAGTGGCAGACAAAATACTGCTAAGCATTTTGCCCAGTGTGCTAATGATTCTGCCAGCACGCCACCTAATAATAATAATAATAATTTCAAACTTTGGCACAAGGGCAGCCATTTTGGAGGAGGGGGTGTGTCAGTTACACTGGTACTTATTTTATCCACCCGGAAAGGATGAAAGGCAAAGTCGACCTCAGAACATAGTGATGGGTAAAATACTGTTAAGCATTTTGTCCAGCATGCTAGCGGTTCTGCCAGCTTGTTACCTTCAATAATAATAATAATAATAATAATAATAATGATCCTTTCTACTTAAAGGCACAAGGCCTGAAATTTGTGGGGAGGTGGTAAGTCGGTTACATCGACCCCCAGTACTCAACTGGTAATTAATTTATTGACCCCAAAAGGATGAAAAGCAAAGTCGACCTTGGTAGAATTTGAACTCATAACGTAGTGGCAGACAAAATACCATTAAACCTTTTGTTCTGAGCACTAATGATTTTTGCCAGCTCACCACCTTTAATAATAATAATAATAATAATAATAATAATAATAATAATAATAATGGCTTTTCTGATTTGGGCACAAGGCTAACAATTTTGAGAGGGGCTGGGGAGTCAATATAGTTTACCCCAGTAATTGATCGGTACCTAATTTTATCAATCCCAGAAAGGATGGAAAGTAAAGTTGATCCCAGAGGGATATATAACGAAAATAAGGTCCACTCTGTTATATTTTACAATTGAGTGGCTTAAAATTAAACTTAGAAATTTCGACAAAACATTCGTCTTGCAGCAGGGATATTAAAAAAAAAAAAGGATTAAAAAAACAATACAATAACAGAAATAAAACATATATATACTGTGTAGGACGGACCTAAGGTCAAAATCTAGGAAGCTCCAAAAAGGCAGGTCAAGAAATAGGGCATTTGTTTTTTTGTTTATTCTTTTATACAAATTTATGAAGCTTTCCTGTATGAAACCAATAAAACCAATTTTCAGTCAACAATAACGGATATATTCCCTTCAAATTAGGAATTCATAAAATAATATAAAACCATTTTTTCATGAGGAAAGGGAGAGATCTGTGAAATGTCGGGTTCTTCTGCCGCTGCAGATTTTCATCGGGGTAAGTGGGGGTCAAAATCAAGTTGTTTAAAATATAGAGATATGATTTTCTGTTTTTTTTGTTTTTTTTTTTGTTTTCAAGCCAAGGGAGACAACTAACAAACCATTATTCAAGGGAAACACTCGCAATAAAAAAAAAATCATTGACAGTTACTTCCCTTGAATACGAACTTTTGACATATTCTTTTCAGAATTTCTTACCACTCAGCTTTGACGATGCTATAAGGGAAATACACGAGCGTTCAACTCTGACTGTATTACATCTTATAGAAGAAACAGCTGTGAGCTAATGAACTTCATAACATAATTTACTTGTCATTTTAATTCCTTATATATACATATAACATACATGTATATACATACACATATACAATATATATATATATACACACACACATATGTGTGTATGTATGTATATATATATATATATATATATATATATATATATATATATGCAGGTGACTGAAGTAGCTTCAACTCAGTCATTTGATCTGCTAGAAATAGCAGCTAAATATCTTTCCAATCAAACACAACTGTCTTATATTAAAGGATACATTGTATAGTGTAGTCCGTGATATCCAAAGCCATTGTAGAAGGCTCAACAAAACACATGGATACACATCCTGGAATGACAGATAAGACATTTGTTTGAAAACTATATTCGGGCATTGATATAGTTCTTTATATATTGGTTTCATATTTTTGCACAAGGCCAGCAATTAAATTAAATTCCTTTACTTATCCTTCTCACAGATTAATTTAGCTATATATAGATCTAAAGTTGTACAAATTTAAACAAAGCCTTGACAATAGCCATAGACTATGTATATATAACTCTATTACATACATACACACATGCACATATATATATATATCTTAGGTCCTGGTAGGGTATTTCCAGGGAAGCACTCACCCTGAGTACTGAGCTACCAACACTGTCAGATTCCAGACTGATACCGAAATTCTTCAAGTGTAGAACATCCTAGTTTCACGATGGTGAAACTGTTTTGTTGGTGTAGTGAAGAGTAAGCTATAATAATCCAAATAAAAAGATTAAAGAAATCCTTTAACACATCTTTAATGATGCGTTACAATTGTTTCTGTGCCAACTCTGCTTGCAACATCAGCTTACACAGCTTATAGCTTCAAAGTGAAAATTTACATAAACTGGCGTTGAAAGCAGATTTGGTACAGAAGCAATTGTAATGAATGATTAAAGATGTGTTAAAGCATTTCTTTGTCCTATTATTTGGATCTCTCACACACATACACACACACACACACACACACACACCTATAAAGAGTACAGTAAACTTGCGTGGGGAGCAGAAAACCTAATGTTTCAGAGGGTCCTTCTCCAAGGGAAATTTAACAGGAGAGAAATTCAGAAGAGACAGCAGAGTTTTACATCTTCTAAATAAAGAAGAGGAAAAAAAAATGGCAGCAACTCATAATCAGAGAATTTAAAATGCCATCGTCTCTCGTGATTTTCTCTTTTCAACCTTTTCCTTTTTTCCTCTGGGGTAAGTTCACTGAATTCCTTTTGTCAATTAATACAAAATGTGACAAACCTTGTTCACATAGACCCACCCCACTCCCTGTGGAGATCTGTTTGATAATCTATATGTACACATGCACAAAAATGTATACATATGCACACACACAAACACACCACACATACATATGTGTTTGTGTATGTATATATACATACACACACACACATATATATTTATATATATATATATATATATATATATATATATATATATATATATATATATATACATACATACATACATACATACATACACACACACACACACACACACAGACATATATTTTTGTATATAAGACTATTTTGGGAGTACCATACCGTTAACTGCTTAGAAGCAGACGATGTATATAATATTTTCAAACCCGAGGGATTATTCAGTTGTATTGGGTATATAAGAGTATAGATTAAACAGTTGTACAAAATATACACAATTATAGAGGGTATATAGAAGTACAGAGAATATAGAAGTATAAAGTATATATAAGAAAAGAAAAAAATCGAAAGAAAGGAAGCAAGTGGTTATATCTTCCACTTAATTGCTAATTAGTAACATTCGATGTTGATTATTGGTCAGCATAGTTTTCTTCGTCTTCTTCTTTGATGTCTCTGCTTTTCTCCTCTTCTTCATCGAATTCAAGGATTTGAGTGATTTCCTTCGGGGTGTCGGCATAAAGGTGTGGTACCAGGCTGTCTGCACGCTGCAATGTTTTCCTCTTGGGAATGGCGGCATCGGTGGAAATGCCTGATAAGTTCTCGCTGAAAGAGCGGGAACGGCTGGCCATCAGATCACTGCCGACCACTTGTTTCTCGTGCGACACAGTTGATTCATGAGCCATCTGGATGGAGAGAAAAATGAGACAGAAAATGAATAAACTTCAGTTGAAGTATTATATTAATTGATTTCAAATTTTTTGGCACAAGGCTAGCTATTTCGGAGAGGGGATAAGTCAATTACATGACCCCAGTGTTTTTATCAACCCCAAGAGGATAAAAGGCAAAGTTGGCCTTGGCAGAATTTGAACTCATAACGTAAAGACAGACAAAATTTCTCTAAGCATTTTGCCTGCCGTGCTAACGATTCTGCTAACTGGAGGACACTGCTGTTGTGTGTAGCAGTAGATGTGATGCAATTAGGGGAGAAGTCAGTGGATACCACTGCTATCAATGGCAGTAGACCAAATGCTGTAAGTGGTGCTATTAGACAGTATTAGTGGACACTGGTGTTATTGTGTTGCAGTGGTCTTCTCAGAAATTATAAACGTTAAAGGAAAAAAGAAATTTTAAATAAGAAGCGAAAGTTGTTAAGAAGAATCTGTAACTTACCAACATTGGTGGTGCTCTAAATACATAGCTGAATGGGTAATAGAGCAAGTTGAGAATTGAGGCAGCATAAAGGTCGGCGTACCGCATAACTTGGGCCCCAAAGAAGGTCTGTCGAGAACCTGAGGTGAAAATATATACATATATATATATAAAACAGCAATGCAGATGCATCACAGAAAGCCTTATTTTTTAAGTCAGGTATTTACTCTATCAGTCTTTTTTGCCAAACTGCTAAGTTACAGGTGGCGAACTGGGGGTTGAAAATAAACACACACACACACACCATAGGGTGTTGTAGAAACAGTTGTACTCACCACTTCTAAATAAACTTCCCAATACTCCGTATTCCATGTCCATTTCATGTGTTACAGACTGGAAAAGAAGAAAACAATATTATTCTTTTATTCTTTGACTTGTTTCAGTCATTTGACTGCAGCCATGCTGGAGCACAGCCTTTAGTCGAATAAATCGAACCCAGGACTTATTCTATCAGTCTCTTTTGCCGAACTGCTAAGTTGTGGGGACATAAACACACTAACATTGGTTGTCAAGCAATGGTGGGGGGCACAAATACAGACACACAAACATATACATACATATGCTTCTTTATATATATATATATATATATATATATATATATATATATATATATATATACGATAGGCTTCTTTCAGTTTCCGTCTACCAAATTCACTCACAAGGCTTTGGTTGGACTGAAGCTATAGCAAAAGTCACTTGCCCAGGGTGCCATGCAGTGGGACTGAATCCAGAGCCATGTGGTTGGTAAGCAAGATTCTTACCACACAACCACTCCTGCACCTATATATATATATATATATATATATATATATATATATATATATATATATATATATATATATATATATGCATGTGTGTGTGTTTGTTTTTATGTTCAATTGTAATAAAATCCTTTTGACGTAAACCCTTTAACATTCAGAATTACTCTCTCAAATGTAATGCATATTTATTAACATTATTTCAAGTTAGTCACAAATTATCTGATAGCTTTGAGATTTTGATGATGTAATTTTTTAGTTTTAGAATGACATTGTTGAGTAGGTGTGAGAAGCAGGATGTGGCCAGTTTGAGCATTAAAAAAAGTGGAATATTTGGGCCAGATATGGCCAGTTTAAATGCTAAAGGGTTAATCTGATGGGTCATTCTATACTTTTGTAAAGTACAAATTTAGTATTCTTAAACAGGAATGTTGTTGACAATGACTTTGAAGTTTTGACCAGATAAGCCATCACTGGACAATGGGTTAGCTGGCCAAAACTTCAAAGTCACAATCAACAATGTTTTATGTGTGTGTATATATGTACATATATGTATGTGTATGAAGTGTTAAGATTGTGTATATATGCAGTATATGTGTGTGTGTGTGTGTGTGTGTGTATATATGTGTGAAATCCTAAGTGATAGGGTGTGTGCTTCTGTAGTGTATGCGAGAGAGAAAAATAAAGAGAAAGGGAAGAAGAAAGCAAGGCAAGGTAGGTGACAGAGAGACAGGTTTGTGGTTTAGCGTGAACCGACCTTGATTTTGCTTTGGTATGCTGTGATGTCAGGGCATACATGACTGCTGCTGTCGAGGTACCTGTGAAAGGAGCAAGGTGTGGAAAACAAGGTCGTTAGAATGTGAAATTACAGTAGAGGACTAAATGGAGAGCGATGTGTTATTGGTCAATCTACAAACACATACACTAACAGATACAAGCGCACGCGCACACACACACACACACACACACACCATTACTATATCAGCCACCTTAAACCTATACATCAGATATACTCACTCATGTATACTGTGTAGATTTACACATCATTCAAAGATCACCAGCCTCTTATATTTACTTATGTATACACACACACAATCTCCTATTTACAACCTACACAAACATACAGACTATCTGAAATCTCTATCTGTGTGTGCACCCTCCTCAAACGTACACACACACATACACATAGAAGCCCATGCACACACGCACAAAAGATACATACACAACACATACAAATGCATGCACACACAAGCAAATACACAGACAGACACATATACATAAACACACACACACACACTCAACTCACAAACAAACTTACTTGTATTCTTCGGCAATCTTGGCATCATATTCATCAAGTTTATCGAAGAGGGAGCGCTTGTTGGTCCAAACCTTCAGTTCTTGTGTAATTTCCGGAACTATGAGGAAAGTCTTCCAACCACTTGTTTTCTTCGATTTGAGAATGTCTCCAAAGATGTGGTCACCAACATAGAGTACGTCTCGGTGCATGGCACCAATCAGATCTGTGAACACATTGCAGGATCCTGCACGGTGGAGCACAAACAGAGATGTGGGATTAGAATGGATTAGATGGCGACAGTGGTGGATTAAGGGAAACTGGATTTGATTGGATGATGGTTAGAGAGAGAGGATTTCATTGGATGGCAGTTAAAGAGAGAGACAATTTGATTTGGATGACAGTTAGAAAGAGAGGATTTGATTGGATGTCAGTTCGAAAGAGAGGATTTGATTGGTTGAAGGTAAGGAAGGACTGGATTGGACAATACCACCATTACCATGAATGATAGTGCTGCTATGTCACCACCACCACCAGTAACATCCTGATCACTCACCCCACTGACTACAATACATCCCCTCATCATCATCATCGAGTACAACATCCCATTATCAAACACCACCACCACCACCACCATCAATAACATCTCCCTCACCACCAACACCAAAACTACCACCACAATTAATAACATCATCATCACCACCACCACCAACAACAAATAAATACAATTGACTTACCCCCTGAGTAAACATGTCCGCTTTGCATTGGTCCTGTGTGGGTCCCTATTTTCAGGGCTCCTGTTTTCTGGGGACAGAGAGAAAGATATAACTTATATGTATATATCACATGATCAGGCTATCAGATGCTGTATTAGAAGAGCCTCAGGGTTAAACAACAAAGTAAGAAATAAACAATCAGTTCTTTACTATAGTTTGCTTTTAGCCGAAAGAAAGAAAGAAAGAAAGAAAGAAAGAAAGAAAGAAGGGAAGTAGTATAGAAAACAATGTCATCTCACCAGGTCAACTTGGCGTAAAATTGTTCCTTCAGTGAAGAAGAGAGGTTTCTTTGCATCAACTACAATGTAATCAAAATAGGTTGTCCAATTCCTCCCCTGCAATAGATTATTATTATTATTATTATTATTATTATTTCATATACACACGAGATTAAACTGTTGGAAAAGAAAAATTCCTAACACTGGGCAACAACAAGGTGCCATGCAGTGGGACTGAACTCGAAACC
Organism: Octopus bimaculoides; assembly: GCF_046866305.1. Classification (NCBI taxonomy): domain Eukaryota; kingdom Metazoa; phylum Mollusca; class Cephalopoda; order Octopoda; family Octopodidae; genus Octopus; species Octopus bimaculoides. Next base: position 35,549,724 of record NC_142949.1, on the reverse strand, counting down.
ATGTTGTTGGTAAGCTAGCTTCCTACCACACAGCCACTCCTGCACCTATATATATATATATATATATATATATATATATATATATATATATATATATATATATATATATATATATATATATATATATATATATATATATATATATATATATATATATATATATATATATATATATATATATTCACAGCCACAAAAGGTTAGGCACAAAGTCCTCCTGATAGTGTTGCGCTATGGTTCAGTAACCCAATGATATATCACTCAACGATAAGAGATTGTTATGCAATCCATACACTGCATCATGTGATCTGGTTGCAATATAACCCTGCCAAATACTAAGTATTGCCACAGTTCGGCTCCTTCTTCAGAATTAATGACAAAAAATAAAGAAGTGTTTTGAAAGAGCGGGGAAAATAAAAAAAACCTTATAAAAGTAAAAGAAATATAGAATGGAGGAATAACAAGTTCAACACCCCCACTTTTTCTTGATAAAGAATCAAAAATTTATCAGAACTGAGCAGCTGCTTTTGTTCTATGAAGTTGTAATTTCGGTTCTTTATTGGTAATGGGATCCTGGTTGCTATATTTGCAGCTGTAAACTGGCCTTTGTTTGTTGAAATTGTTACCGATGGAAAGGTCTGGAGCAGTGGTGGAGTGACAGTTTCTCTGGAGAAGAGCACTTCCCTGGCCCCAGTGTAGTCATCATCATCTGCATTATCAATTCACATCTGTTTTCTTTGCCAGAATCTGGAGGAACACAGGGCTGTGTCATGCTCCAATGCTGGCCTTGGCATCATTTAATATAGATTCATCATCATCGTCATTTAATGTCTGTTGTTCATGCTGGCATGGGTTGGAGGGTTTTACTGGAGCTGCCAAACCAGAGGGCTATGCCAGACTCCAGTCTGATTTGGCAAGGTTTCTACAGATGGATGCCCTTCCTAATACCAACTTTACAGAGTGTTTTGGGTGCTTTTTTAAAAAAAATTTTCTTGTGCCTTTACCCAGTAACTTGCAAGACAGGAAAAGAAGAAAAAGAAATGAAAGGAAAAAATCCCTACTGGTTACATAGGGGGAGGGGTATTTGAAAGGTGGGGAGAGGTGGTTTTATATATTTTTGGATAGATATGATAGATGTGATAGGCCAAATCTGGCCAGTTTGAACTCAAAACAAGTATAATATTTGGGCCAGATATTCTCAGCTTAAATGCTAAAGGGTTAAAGACATCATCTAAAATGATATTAAGTCGAGGTCTATATTTAAAACTTAGTCTAAAGTGAAACTAAATCCCCAACCTATCAAGAGATTTAAAGGTGATGTTGAGGGAGATCTCAAGTCCATATTATAAGGAAGGTGTTTAAAGAGAAGCTGTGGTGTACATACCTCTTCAGCATCGTTAAGTAAATAACTCATTACATTCTGAAAATATAAGAGGGAAAACAAATTAACAGAATAATTAGTAATCCAAAATTAGTAGTTAGAAATTTAAAATTAGTAAATAGTAATTTAAAATTAGTAACAATGACATTTAAAAGAAGAAAAAAATTAAGATATGTGTGGCACTTTGACCAAAGTCTTGTGAGGGGGTTTGGGAGATGGAAACTAAAGGAAGCCCATTGTATACATATCTGTCTGTCTGTCTATCTATCTATCTGTGTGTGTGTAACTTTATTTGTCCCCACCACTACCACCACTTGACAACTGGTGTTGGTTTGTTTATATTCTTGTAACTTAGTGGTTCAGCAAAATGTTATCAATAAAAAAAAAAGTACCGGGTGTAAAAAAAAAAATAGAGTATTGAGGTTGGTTTGTTTGACTTCAAGGCAGTGCCACCAGCATGTATATATTTGTATGTGTGGCTGCAGTCCAATGACTCAGGCAAGTAAAGGATAAAAATGATGTACCAACTATAGCTTCAGGTTGACCAAAGCCTTGTGAGTGAATTTGGTAGATGGAAACTGAAAGAAGCCAGTCGTATATATATATATATATATATATATATATATATATGCGTGTGTGTGTGTGTGGCTCACGGAGGGAAATTGGCCGAGTTCTTTTTGAACGTTGGGCTTCTCAGAGGTAATGTCCGAAACCTTTCGCATTATGTCATGCTTGAGAAGACACAGTAGCCAAGGGTAGTTTTTCTACCTGGCCGGCTCCTATCAACTGTCTTATCCATGCATGCATGGAAATACAGACGTTAAAGAATGATAATAATGACGATGATGATGACGATGATGACGATGATGATGATGATGATGATGATGATGATGATGATGATATATGTATACATACATATCTGATATACTCACATTAGTATAGTTGTAGTCACTGTTTGTAGCTAAGAAAACCTTTGTCCCATGGAATCTCATTCTGAAAATAGACAATAAAAAGAATACAGTCATAGAATAAATATACCTTTATGTTCTGAGTTCAAAATCGACTTACCACCTACCCCGAAATTGCTGGCCTTGTGCCTAAAGTAGAAAGGATTATTATTATTGTTATTATTATTATTATTCTGCTGAGGTCAACTTTACCTTTCATTCTTTCGGGGTCGATAAACTAAGTACCAGTGGAACATTGGGGGTCGATGTAATCAACTAGTCCCCCCTCCTGCCAAAATTTCAGGCTTTGTGCCTTTAATAGAAAGAATTATAATTATTATTATTATTATTTGTTTTCTTTTTCTAATTATAAAGAGAGAAATATAAAGTGACAACATCAAAGCCAGTGCCAGCCAGAGACTCTAAGTAAGGCATTAGTAGTTGGTGCCAGTCTTGGTAAATCTTTGGTTACAACTAAACCAATTATTTAACCCCCCACCCTGCCGCATAAAACACTGTAAACATTCAACTTTTATATTGCACCCCATTGTCAACAACAGGGGTAGACAGTCTGAGAATATTTATATGCATGTACATAAAACCACATATCCACACTAACATACACACTAACATACACACATTACGTTCATAAACATATATATAATACACACACACACACACAGCACATTCTCTATTTTGAGTATGGGTATACGCATTTATATTTACATGAGCAGAATGTGAGATAGAAGGGGAGATAAGTGCTACAAACCTGTCCAGGAGTATCGGAAGTCTTTCATCTTTC